>NC_069377.1:6969696-7272727 GCF_021730395.1 Mercenaria mercenaria | reverse complement strand
TTTCAAAATTGATATTTTTTCACTGCATTTACAGTATTTTATTATACATTTTGACAAAATTTGCTACATTTTATGTATTGAAAAAAAGTTTTATCAAACGAATTTCTCCCGCCATGTCAATGATGTAAACAGGGGGTCATCTCATTCACACGAAAATTACTTAAATAAAATATCACTATTCATATGTTTTTCGTCCGATATTTTGGTAGAACTAAGATAGTTCTTGAAAAACTTGCAATTAGATATACATGTTTCGATGTATGGAAGGCCGTACACGCCATAATGTTACAATGTAAGTCTATGGGAAAACAATTGGTGGTCTCTTACCTTAATTAAACAAAGCGCGGGAAACCAACGTCCGTAAACAGGAAAGACGTCATGACGTTTCAAAACAAACAATAATGTTTAGTTCCAGTTTTGTTTTATCAGTTGCAGCGTAACGTTATGAATTTTTGATAAAATAACGTGATTTGAATCGAGAAATATACTATCAGGAACCAATAGGAACTGTCAAGGTAGTGAATTTTTATTCCGTTTTTTAAATAAAATATAAATAACTACATAAATCTTCTGCATATATGTAGTTCGTTATACGTCATTTACAGCACGAGAGTCATCTTACACCCCGGGGTGTTAGATGGATTTTTCCAGCACCGATAAAGATACCGGAAATCCCCGTCTGGTATGCAAGAAAAAGCTGGGTGTAATAGTGACATGGTATTATTCAAAGTCAGCTTATTCTTGTTAGGATGTAGAAGGTACATAGTGCAATGTGAAAATGAGATTTACTGACACATATAGGCCTACTGTACCACTGCGCATGACCACCGGAAGGCGATAGTACGATGGTGAAAATGTGATGGTACGATGGTGATAACGCGACGGTACGATGGTAATAACGCGATGGTACGATGATGAAAACGCGATGACACGATGGTGAAAACGCGATGGTACGATGATGAAAACGCGATGGTACGATGATACGATGGTGAAAACGCGATGGTACGATGGTGAAAACGCGATATTACATCGACATTTCACCATCGCACCATCGCGATATCATCATCGTGCCATCGCGTTTTCACCATCGTACCACCGCTGTTTCATCATCGTGCCATCGCACCATCGCGTTTTCGTCATCGTACCATCGTGCATCGCGGTTTAGTATTAATTAAAATGTCACGATTGTCCAAACGGAACACCGTAGTTATCGGGTCATTATATGCACAGTAATGAACAAGCTCAGCCATTAATAATATAGTATACTGAAGGTGTGTTCCTTTTGTTAGAACTCCGCCTATCCTCATGTTACAAATTTTTAAATAGCCAACATGTAGAACTTAGAGGACCCGAGCAAGTTAAATGTTCTCTATCTTGAGTTGACGGAAGTAACTTTGTCTAATGCTGTCAAATGCCATTCGTCTTCCGAAAAAGATTTACTGACTGCAGATACAAAACTTGAAATTGACCTTAAGTTCATATTTAAAAAGTACATTTGCATCAGACATGTAAATTCATATTTTTGTCAAAAATGTGCGTACTAAAGTTTAAACAGCTATGATAGCATGGACATAAGACATTAGAGCTTTCTTGCATACCAGACGGGGATTTCCGGTATCTTTACCGGTGCTGGAAAAATCCATCTTACACCCCGGGGTGTAAAATGACTCTCGTGCTGTAAATGACGTATTACGAACTACATATATGTAGAAGATTTATGTAGTAACATATATTTCATTTAAAAAACGGAATAAAAATTCAATACCTTGACAGTTCCTATTGGTTCCTGATAGTATATTTCTCGATTCAAATCACGTTATTTTATCAAAATTCATAACGTTACGCTGCAAGTTATAAAACAAAATCGGAACTAAACATTGTTATTTGTTTTGAAACGTCATGACGTCTTTCCTGTTTACGGACGTTGGTTTCCCGCGCTTTGTTTAAATACACTGCCATATGAAATAGTTCTAAAAAGAAAGCCGTTCGATTGATTTTATTTTATTTATTTTTTTTTTGAAATCGGTATGCAAGAAAAAGATTCTGTCACTGGTTATAGGTGCAGATGGAAATATCCGGCTCTCGGGTAACTGTTTAGGCGGTAACTCGGCAAGGAGCCTCGTTACCGCCTAAACAGTTACCCTCGAGCCCGGATATTCCCATCTGCACCTATAACCAGTGAAAGAATCTTATATTCTGTGACAACATCAGCGAAGATTAATAACGCTTTTAAGTGATGTATATAGCAAAATACAGGATGGCCAACCCACATGTCTTTTGCATACCTTACACACGGAGAGAATGTCCCGATTCAGGTGACATTTTGCCAATATTTTCCTTATTACCTGGCGAACATTCCTAAGATTAAGAGCGTCAAAGACAGAAAAAAGAAAGTTTTCCTCCGCACAAAACTTCAGCAATGAGTTATCAGTATTTCGCCAAAAGGCGAAAGTGTGTACGTTATCTACAAAGTTAGTCCACGAAAAGCAGTTGGGCGAAGTGTATGAAAAAAGTACTGAGAATTGATGGCAGACGCTTTGTGCGATGGAAACACTCATTTTGCTGTCTTCGACGCATTTCGTTTAATGAAAATTTGCCATGTATTAAGTATGGTCTCTAAAAGTCAAGTTCGCTGGCCACCCTGGAAATATCTATATATATACGATTTATCTGCGATTGTTGTAAGTAATACATATACACTGGTCATATATTTATTAGACACAACGAGTGATCGATTTTGATGAGGTGGAAAAATATGCAGACGACTTCAAAGGTTGTGATGTTGGCTTTTGTTGCATGGGGACCACGCGTGGCAAAGGTGGAGCGGTGAGTAGCGAAACATGTTTGGTTTGCATAGCCCTTCGTTCATTACAGAAGTCATGACCTACTAAGATCGCCACGGGAGTCTCCTAGACGTACAGAGACACATGAAGAGTTTCTTTTCGTCCCAAAGTATAACGCAATAGTGATACTTGTAGTTGTTATGGAGACTAGCATTTGATTTGTCCAAATATTGTAAAGTCTTTCTTTTCCAAATTACGTATGTAGCAAAACTTGAAGTACACGTGTGTTGCACAGATTGACCAGCCTTAGAAAACTATACTGTATTAATATTTTTTAGGACGCGTTTGGTTCATGATTACATAATTATTTGTCATTCAAATTAAGACTGCACATAACAAAAGATCCTAAGAAATAAAAAATCATTTAATGCGTAGAATATACGTATCTTCATACAGAACATATTCCATCTTGAATTAGATCTAGTGGTTGAACATGACGGGGTTACATTTCAGGCACACTTTGTGAAGGTGGACAGGGACTACGTTGTGAACAGCGCAAAGGTTGCTAAAGATGCAGGATGCTCCCATTTTCAAGTTGTTACTGCTTACGGAGCTGATAAAAATAGTTCTATTTTGTATAACAAAACAAAGGTGTGTTAACTCTATTTTGTATAAAAAAAATCTCAGATGTGTTATCTCTACTTTGAAAAAAAAAAAAACACAAAAAAAAAACAACCTAAGATATGTTAACTCTATTTTGTGCAATAAAATCAATGTGTGTAAACTTTAGTTTGTAAAATAGAACTAATGTATGTTAACTCTACTTTGCACAATAAACTATTTTGTAAAATAAAATTTAGGAATGTTAACTAGAGTTGAATAGTATTAGTTGACATGTGGTCATTAAGAAATCTGCAAACATACACAGTCCGCTTGTATAAATGAGCCGTGCCATGAGAGAACCAACATAGTGGGTTTGCGACCAGCATGGATCCAGACCAGCCTGCGCATCCGCGCAGTCTGGTCAGGATCCATGCTGTTCGCTTTAAAGCCTATTGGAATCGGAGAAAGTGTTAGCGAACAGCATGGATCCGCGCAGTCTGGTCTGGATCCATGCTGGTCGCAAACCCACTATGTTGGTTTTTTCATGGCACGGCTCAAATAAATCCACTTTGTTTGCCATATGAACTGGAAGTTTACATAGTTTATAAAAGGCAAAATGTTAATAATTTTCTAATAAATGAACCGCACGTCAGAGATTATCTTAAGGAAATATGTGTTGTTTTTTTTTCAAATCGGTATATTTGACAGAAATGTCACTAACATCATTAGTATGAAAAGTATATGTACTGCCAGTGTGTTTTAGGGCATCGAAACAATAATTTATGAACCTTTGCCTACATTTCGTATAATTAATACCCCAGTCACACATACGGCGCGGAAAGCTACGTCTAGCCACGGATAAAAACGTAGTAATCCGTATCTATCCGTATTGATACGTACCTGACACGTACCTAAACGTAGTAATCCATATCAATTCGTACCAATCCGTACGGCTCAGGTACGGATCGATACGGATAACTACGTTTCTATCCGTAGCTAGACGTAGCTATTTGCGCCGTATGTGTGACTGTGGTATAAAATAGTGTTTTAATAATTATGACGATACAAAATAACATTGTTTGGCGTAATATGATTATAGTTTTTCAAATCGGTATATTTGACAGAAAGGTCACAAACATCATTAGCATGAAAAGTATATGTACTGCCAGTGTGTTTGAGGGCATCGAAAAGATAATTTATGAACCTTTGTTTACATTTCGTATTATTGAAATAGTGTTTTAGTAATTATCATGATACAAAATAACATTGTTTGGCGTAAAATAATTATAGTAAATGATATATTACTACTTAAAGGGTGAAGTGGAGGAACAACTGAAGAATATAAACTTCCAGAGACTTTCAATATTCCAACCAGCGTAGGTTTTTATTATTTTATGACATATATTTGTTGTTTCATTTGTCTAACTGTTCTCTCTTTTATTTCCTCAAAGATGGTGGGATTGAAGTTTTTCACGATTAACGTGCGTTAAGTTCAAATGTGTACGTAACAAAACTCTTTGGAAATGTTTCATAACATGCATGACTCAACAAAAAGTGTGTTTTTGTGTACATATATTGCAGAAGAAAAATATTTTGCTAAAGTGACGTTGTCACTAAACTTGTTTACTAAGGTAGCTATAAGCGTGTGCATTGTTTTATGCCTAAGAAAATGTTTTATCAAAAGTAATGAAATAAAGCCATTACATAGTTGTGCTGTATTTACACTAGTAAAGTTTTATTTCAAAAGTGACATCGTTTAATGTTGATGGAAGACGTAGATCGAATTGGCTTTGCAGATAATACGTAAAGATCAAAGAAATTTTGACATTTCCGCAGGAAAAGTCTAACGTACTACAATTGTGTCTTTCAGCCGAGAGCCTCGCATCTCGGGCAGATGCACTAATGTAATGTGATATCCTCTGTATAATGTATGCTGCTCTTAACATTTACCCTGTTGAATTTCTAAAATGGACTGGTCTATCATTCAACTTGAGCAGTACCCTTTATTATTCAAAGGTGTGCTTACTGAAAATAAAGTGACTGAATAGCGAACAGTGCAGACCAAGATCAGCTTGCACGGATGTGCAGGCTGTCTTGGTCTGCACTGATGGCAAGGCAGAATCACTTGCCGCCAGCAGGCTAAAGGTTAATGAGGGTTTGTTAGAACTGATGTCAGAAGCTTCATTGTCTTCTATTCTAACATGTTACTTTTCTAAACAGTATTATAAATATTTCATAGCATTATTTTTTCTCCATTTTAATAGATTGTTGCTGGGAAAAAGAGAAGAAAGTCGGCCGCTTGAAACATTCTTCAAAGTTATCTCTTTTCCTTTTACCAAGCTGTTTCCAACACTGGGATCTGTTCACTTTGATGTACTTGCGAGGGCTATGATTTACAATACAAAGCAACAAACATCAGAAAAAGTAGAAGTCATTGATAATAGAAAGATACATGAACTTTCAAAGTTGGCAAAGTAGGGCATCGACTCTTGCCTGTCAACAAAGAGACTAATTCCTTACATGTGCAATGATGTATCAAATTAATAATAATGAGAACAATAATATTTTTAACATGAAAAGTTTGAAATTATTTCGTACACTTTGTATGTTATACTGTCCGCTATTTGAATAAAATGTTTAAGGTGAATATATAAGTTGGTGAATGTGTATATGAATAAAAGAAGATTATGCCGTCTGATCTCCAAGAATCTAAAGGGGCACAGTTGATGCTTCAGTAAACAATGAATAATTTGAAGGAATTGATAATTTCATGGAGGTCCGGCTAGGAACCATGCTGAATATGATGTTGTATTAAAGTCCGGTTTCTAGCATAGAATATACGTGGTAACAGATCTGAATCACCCAAGTGCAGGTACATTTGTAATACAAACCGACTGTTTCAGCATAACCTACGGTCAAGTTATAACCTAATATCTAGTTTAAAACACATCTCTGTTGAAGAATAATAATATTTAAAAAATTCAAAGGTATGAGAAGCTCTATGGAAGCATTTAGTACAACAAACACAGCCAGAACCGCACATGGCAAAGTAGGCCAGACACAAGCCGTAACGGTATTGGTAAGTAATAGTGAAATGATAGGTGAGTTGCTTCAAATATCCATTAATTAAATGAAATATAGTTAACTTAAAATGGGGATGGTGTAAAATATAGGGGGAAGGAGGAAGGGAAGTACGAATGAGGGAGGCATAAATGTGGGGAGTGGAGGTATACAGCCTGATGTATGGATCGGGGAGTGGGGGGGGGGGGGGGGGGGGGTAAATAAAAACGTCAATATACATAACATGAAACGAAAGTTTTTATGATATTTGTTTGGCTTAACGTGCGGCGCCCCACTGTGTTCCATTATTTTATGTTTTGTTCTCGTGTGTGTGTGTTTGCTGCGTTTTTGGAACGTGATTTTCCCTGTTGGATATTTATCCACTTTTTCTTAGTCTTATTTAAGTGAAGAGCGATCCACTTTGTTTAAAATCTCTATCCATAAATCACTATACTCCAAATATAAGCAAACTGTGCGATTTTTTTTCTTTTAATTTAGTGCACGGACGTACGGAATGGTATTAATTTCGTTTGGTGACATTTCACACATGAACAATGGTACCGCGATACAATGAGCAAACGCTATATCCAGTCTCTTCTAATAAGTGTCTGAGAGGAGAGGAGAGGAGAGGGGGGGGGGGGGGGGGGGGGGGTGAGTCATTCAGTTTGGGCAGTACCACTTATTATTCAAAGGGTTTTCACTGAAAATTTACTGACTGAATAGCGAACAGTGCAGACCATGATCAGCCTTTACGGATGTACAGGCAGATCTTTGTCTGCACTGGTCGTAAAGGCAAAAACAATTGCCGCAAGCAGGCTAAAGGTTAATGTAATATAATATAGCTTCTTTCACTTAAAGTGACTGTATCATTTATCTAGAAAACCATTCAAAATATCAACTTTTCAATAATTTCTGTTCTCAAGAGAAAATAAAAAACAACAAACAAAGCATTTACATAAATTTCAACTAAAGATTTGTTTGAAGTGTAAAATTATTGAGAACATTTTTTTTTTAGAATAAACTGGCAATTTTGTCATGCTATCCATAATTGTGGTACAAATTACTGTGATTAAACTTTTTCATAGACTGGGGTTTTATAAAATGGGTATAACTGCATAAAATCAGACTAACCACTATGAAATCTGACTAAAGTACATTTCCTATTACGCTACGCTTAGGATCTGACGACGAGCTATTGAAGGCCTCGTTCTGACGACCCTTCCGCTAGCCAATCAAAAGCTAACTTACAAAATTATGCAAGCTTTAAAAAGCCTTGGTTTTTGATATCTACAACTTTTATGTCGAAAGATATCAGATAGCCGGTTAGCTCAGTCAATAGGGCACTTCCTCTGTAAGCGAGAGGTCCCGGGTTCGAGCCCTGGATTGACTGCAAATTTTTCTTACTCTTTGACATTCGAACAAGTTTTCTGATTGGTTCAAATAAAAATAGATTTGCGAAAATAAAAATAGATTTGCGAAAATAAAAATAGCAATATTGGAAATCGAAAATATACAGAAGACGAATGTGAATGGGTCGTTCTCAGATCTTCGTTTAGAAGATCAAGACAGTAGAGAACATATCATTTTACAGGAGAAGACTGAAAACAATTAAACGGTTCACTAACAATACATACAAAATGTGTCATGTTAACTAGACGGTACAATGGTTGAAAATGATATATAGGAAATAATATGAACACAAATATACACATACAATAAATCTGAATACTAATATGTTTTATGTAATTTATTCATTTACTGATATTTTGTTAATTAATTCTATTAATTAAGATGGTTTTTGTATAATTTCGTGTAACAGTTCATTCTTAAAAAATTACTTATAATTTAACTCAACATATAATAGGATCTGTTAATAAAAACATGAGAGGTGAAAAATCATTCTTAAATCCTATATGATGAGATTAGTCATACATAGTGACTTCAATTTTATTTTATCTTTGTCAAGCAATCACCGGTGCATAACACATATCAGCAATGAGATTTTCCATAATACATTATTATAGGTCGATATCTTTCAACTTGCTCACCCCCTTGACCCTGAATTTTCATTTGTTTAGTTCAGACCTATCGATAGGTAATTTTTTAACGGTAATTTTAATGCACGTGCTTTTCCTGAAATTAAGCAGCATAAAATATGAGATTTTCAGCATAATTATACTTTAATACGTTAAGTATGAAGAAATTTTGATCAACGCGTCTTTTCAAAATAACTGAAAAGTAGTTTGAAAATGTTCAACATATCAAAAAGATCAAGTACTTTAGTCAGATTGAACCACTATCCAGTTTTAAACACGGTTATTCGCTAATTGACTGATTATTAAACAATAGAACAAGGAAATACACTAGACCAATCAATCAAAAATGTGTCCGTTCAGACTAGACGGTTACAATTTGGGTATATGAACAATGATATCATGATACCATGACCCAAAACTTTTCTACTTATTAATGTTTTCTTTTCAAACTGATCGCGGCTAATTACGACGGAATACAATGAGCCGCACCATGAGAAAACCAACATAGTGCATTTGCGACCAGCATGGATCCAGACCAGGTCAGGATCCATGCTGTTCGCTTTCAAGCCCTATTACAATTAGAGAAACCGTTAGCGAACAGTATGGATCCTGACCTGACTGCGCGGATGCGCAGGCTGGTCTGGATCCATGCTGGTCGCAAAAGCACTATGTTGGTTTTCTCATGGCGCGGCTCATGACTGATATCCCGTTGGTAGCAAAGTCACAGGTCCAGCTGACATTACCCAATGTACTGAGAGTACCAACATTTAGTGTCATTTGAATGAAAGATTTACTTTTGAACTAGACCTCTATTTGCTGATTTTGAATATTTTTTATTATCACTAAAATGCTTCTATATGTAAACATAACACTGGCTACAATATTTATGACTAAATGTCAAAATTAAATTAATAAAATCTATCAAAAATAGTGTCATTTGAATGAAAGATTTACTTTTGAACTAGACCTCTATTTCCTGATTTTGAATATTTTTTTATTATCACTAAAATGCTTCTATATGTAAACATAACACTGGTTACAATATTTATGACTAAATGTCAAAATTAAATTAATAAAATCTATCAGAAACACTTAAGAAACTTGGAACAATTAAGCAAAATAATAGCACACTTTGGTTGACTGAATCTGGGAAGTGTGCATCCTGCTTCCATGAACATATACATTGACCCTGGCAGTTACACCAAAGAAAGAAAATATAACAACACTGAGTCGAAGTACGGAGAAACATTTTACGATTTATAACAAAATAACTATAGCTATATGTCAGACTATAAGGATCTTACATGCCTGCCCGTGTAAGACGGGGTTTTCCCTACCCGAGGGACAGTGTGGAATGGAAAACCGAGCGTTAGCGAGGTTTTTTATCCATTCTGTCCCGAGGGTAGGGAAAACAGCTGTCTTACACAGGCAGACATGTTAGATCATTTTTCTTGCCTATCATGTTGAAAATAGATCGTGGAGACAAATAGGTTTGGGTATTTCTTGACATTATTTATAAAGTTTATGACGTCACAATGGTACCAGTACTATGTGACGTCACCTTAGTGCACGCTATTTTAGACAAGGTTTTTCCCTAGGGAAAGACAGGAATATCTATCCCCGCCAGGTAGGTAAGAAATAAGATATTTCAGCCGCGCCATGAGAATACCAACATTGTAGTTTTGCGAGCAGCATGGATCCAGACCAGCCTGCGCATCCGCGCAGTCTGGTAAGGATCGATCCATGCTGTTCTCTAACAGTTTCTCTAATTGCAATAGGCTTTGAAAGCGAACAACACGGATCCTGACCAGACTGCACGGATGCGCAGGCTGGTCTGGATCCATGCTGGTCGCAAACACACTATGTTGGTTTTCTCATGGCGCGGCTCCTTTGTACTAATCGATCTATATCTAACTTATTATTCTTAGAAGAGTGACATGTATTTGATTGTGGTCACACCAACAATGTTAACATCATTAACAAAACATTTATAGAATGTTAGTGATACCCGATAAACTTACCGATAGATCAGATTCACTTCAATGAGAGGCCATTTTATTTGACATTCTGGAACTTGGCATCTGTGGTAACTCCACTCGTCTGTTTTGTGGCGCTGGACACAACTTTGTGATCCCGGTGCTGGACACAACTCTGTGATCCCGGTGCTGGACACAACTCTGTGATCCCGGTGCTGGACACAACTCTGTGATCCCGTGTTGACTTAAGTCGTTGTCTACGCGTTTTCATTGAAATAGAAAATAATAAATATAAACATAGTCCGTGCCAGTGTGTGACGGTAACAGATGGAATGGAGTATTACTTAAGTTATGAAATGCATCTTTGAATACTAATTACCATCACTTTAGATGACGTAAGAAAAGTACAAAACAAATGATGAAACAATAGATACAGCTGGACATAGTGCGCATGCGTATTCTGTTCATAATAAAACATCACAGATCTAGATACTTCAGATTCTGAACATTACTTATTGGTCGGTTGTACGGATGTTCATTATGGTTAATCTATTTTTTCATAATTATATATTAGATATAATAAATTATATATTTCATATATTTATGACATTATCTTCAAATAAATCAATATTGAAATAGTAAAGGAAACACATGATATACTAAGTACTTGATAGCGTGTTCATCATAACTATAATTAGTAAAGTAGCGATAAACCACGCCGCGATTATGATCGCACTCACGCGTCACAGTTCACGAGACTTAAATAACCCAATAGGAAATGATACTTCCTTGTTTTTAAGTTTATTACTATAAACGAATCAATGAAAATCCTTGAGATATTTTTCAAGGTTGTGTAAAGACCAATGATATTAATCGGCGAAACCACCCTTACGTAAGAGCGATTTAATACTTCTCAAAACAAGTATGGTGTACTGGGGAGCACACAATAGGGATAGAATTCGCTAAAATATATAGGGTAACGGCTATAGGCAAACTGATCTCCTCACTTAACCCCATGACAATGACTGCGCTACAACTACATGAAAATTAAGTGATTTCCTTTAATGAAATGGCCCATATATCATTTTTCATACGGAACTATGCAGACACATTGAAATGTCAACATTGAAATAGTAAAGAAAAAACATGATATACTAAGTACTTGATAGCATATAACAACCTCAACATGTATCAATTCATCCTTGGTAAAACACATCGCGCAACTAACCAATAAGTTTTTTTTTCAAGTCAGTAGTGTCCAGGACAAATGATTTAATATGTTTAGAGCCAGGTAATTTGAATCTAACTGTTAGCTAAATAGATCGCCTGCTAAAAAATACTTAGTAGTAACAACAGAGTAGACAGGCTGCTGTCCTATGTTTTTGCAGTCATATTTCTCTTCGTTAGCAGTGGAAAAAATTCCAGGAAGTTTTTTTGTAGATTTACATTTTTATTTCCCCTTGCTTTGAACATAGGTTTGGTTTAGCCATCAGATAACATTGTGCTACTTTAGAGGCTCAAAATTTATTTATGAAATGA
This sequence comes from Mercenaria mercenaria, assembly GCF_021730395.1. NCBI lineage: Eukaryota > Metazoa > Mollusca > Bivalvia > Venerida > Veneridae > Mercenaria > Mercenaria mercenaria. The sequence continues at coordinate 7,260,730 of NC_069377.1, read as the reverse complement.
GTCGCACCATGAGAAAACCAACATAGTGCGTTTGCGATCAGCATGGATCCAGACCAGCCTGCGCATCCACGCAGTCTGGTCAGGATCCATGTTGTTCGCTTTCAAAGCCTGTTGCAATTAGAGAAACCATTAGCGAACAGCATGGATCCTGACAAGACTGTGCGGATACGCAGACTGGTCTGGGCCCATGCTGTTCGCAAATGCACTATGTTGGTTTTCTCATGACGCGGCTGCAGTATCGGTGAAAAAACAACCATGCAGCCAAAAGCCAGGCTAATAGTAGAGGAAAATTATTTATATTACTGAAACATGTCGGTTAACAAAAACCTGCAATCTCAAAACGTTATGTCCGTTCATGAACACCATATTAAGTATCGTGGGAATTTCTTATCTATTTTTAGATAATAAACAACTTATCAGTTTATGAATTGTGAGCGTGCACTGAACAGGAACCAGCCTAAAATTACTACGTAATCTTTCTCCAATCATTTCCTTGTTAAATACAAATTTCAAATTTCCCTAAAATAGGCAGAAAATCACGGTAAAAGTCTTAATTCTTATCCTTAACTAATGATAAAGTATTTGTCAAAATATTAACAACGAGAAATAATTTATCTGATAAAACTGGCGGCAGGTAACAAATTTTCGTTATTTTAAATACCAAAATATTTATTTTTTTTTGAAAATAAACTGAATACATTCATGCAATAGATCTACATAGTTTTTATGTTTTATTTCGATATTCTTTTCGTTTATTTATACTGATTTAAACTCACTATATCGGTAAAATGTATTAAAATAAGTATTAAATAAATAGCATCGAAGGAGATCCGTTTTATAGCATTCATTTGCTTGTAAAGATTTATTTAAAAATTTCGTTCGGGCTTATGGCTTTCGAGCTTGTTGGGCATGGGTGCTTATTCGTGTCTTATTTCAGGAAAGGGTGGGAATCTCGGAATAACCAATAACCTTTTGTTATTTGAATGGATTAGGACGGGGTTTAGTTCAACATTGTAACTGATGGGCGATTGATTGAAATACAATGTAAAATATAATATACCTCAAACTTTATAAATATTTATTTTAGACGAAAACAATTGTCAATATCAAGCTGGAGAAAGTTAGATTATGTCAAACCAAGATACTTCTTGAATTTGTTTACGAATAGTAAAATTGCCATAGCTTTTTAAGCCTAACCGTTGAAATATTGCATCCGCGTAAAACACTGAATATATATACTACATGTAACAAAGGCAATTGCGGTTTGACTCCGTTTTTAATTTATGAGAGACAGAAATATCAAGAAAATTAATGAGACGTTGAAAGTTTATCCTGTTGGCTAAATGAAATGATAATCATTTGTAAATTGTGAAATTAGGTGTAAGTGAATCACTATGGAATTGCCAACATCCGGAGAACTGGTCCACATCGGCCGTTCAAGAATGGATATCGTTTTCATCTAACAAATACAACTTCCCAGAGCATATTCGCGCTAGGACTATGGGTTGTCTTCACGGATACACGGGCAAGAGGTTGTTGGCTATGCTTCTTCCAGACTTTCGAATTCAGTTTGGAGATGTTGGCGAGTTGATATTTACAGCCTTTCAACAGATCCTAGACGTGGCTCCAAACTTCGAAGGTAATTCTTTTTTTTCCCCAACTTAGTGAGAAAGGAAAAAATGAATCAAATCAAAGCTAAAAGAATGTCATCTGGACCTATAGAATGTAAACAAGCCAGATATAACAGGAGACTTGGTTTGATCGAGTCTGTTCATGAGAGGTAATAGAATATACAAACCCCACTACGCCCGAAGCAAAGCCCCAGCCTTTAATAACCTTTTGTAGGAAGAGCCTATAAAATCACAGTGCTGCTCTGGGCTGTCTGTCAGCTAAAAATAGCTCGCTTTCAATGTCTTACAAGCAAATGTAAATAATGGGCAGTTGAAGAAGAAATATGAACATCATTCATGTTTTGTGCATAAATATTTGAATCAATCTTGTGAAAAATTCAAAGGTGAAACTAGTATTTCTGATATTTAAACTTCTTTATTTTTTTTTTGAAACTATACTTCACACTTGTTTTTGTTTAAAAAAAAGTTATTACACCAATTGATAAAGATGTTTACAATTTTTGTAACTTTTTTTTCAGCAGTTTATTTAAAATTTTCTAAAAGGGCTCTCAGATGTGAAGCATGCATAACTTTTATAAAAACCTGCCCCAGCGTCATCTTGTGTCTTTTATATGACAGTTTGGGGTTTAAATACCCTGTCAGTAATTTTTGAGGGAGTAGCATAGATCAAATAACAAGGCTACTCTAGGCTGTCTGTCAGCTAAAAATAGCTCGCTTAAAATGATTCACAAGCAAATGTAAACAATGGACAAGAAGAAATAAAATATGATCTTACATATTTTGATGGTTACAAATTAATATCATCCATATTTTGTGCATCCATACAAGAATCAATCTTATGAAAAATTCAAAGTGGAGACTAGCATTCCTGATATTTAAACTTCTTAATGTAAAGTGAAAAGTGAAACTTCAAAATCAAACATTCATTTAGCTTTTCTGTCTGGGATGTAGAACAATACACACAAATTAGCTATGAGTGTTACTATAATAAGGTCTCAAAAATGATAAGCTATTTGAAATAATTTGTCACTGTATGTCTGTTGTCTTGAATTAAAACTTGCTCTAAATAACATAAAAAATATAATTGCTGAAATGATTATGAAATTCTAATCAGCTTAAGAATTGAAAAACTAAATTTAAATCAGTTTAGATTTGAAAATAATTTTAATACATTAAGAATTGGATAACTAATTTCTAATCAGCTTAAGAATTGAAAACTACTTTTCTGGCAAAACTTTACAATGCACTCAGACTCTAGGTGCTAATTCCATTGATACTTATAAGGATTTTTGATAAAATTAACCATGTGGAAATTGGTTACAGTCTCTTTTTCTACAGGGTGTATGACCTCGTTAGCTCCTCCCAACTAATTCAAATTTGTAGCAGTTAGTTTAAACTACTTTTTGAAACTATACTTCACAATAGTTTGTTTTTAAGAATAATCACACCAATTGATAAAGCATGTTTTAATCTGTATGTATGCAATTTTTTGTAACTTTTTAATCAGAAGTTCATTTAAAATTTTGAAAAAGGACTCTCTGATGTGAAGCAGGCATGGTTTACATAAAAACCTGTCCCAGCGCCATCTTCCGGCTTTTATACGGCAGTTGTGGGTTTAAGCTGAACTCTGACATATCTGACATATAGAAACATTAAACTTAGACCTTAAAGCCACAACGTTTACTACCCTGGCAGTTATTTTTGTAGGAGTAGCCTATCGAATAACAACGCTACTGTAGGCTGTCTGTCAAATAAAATAACACACTTTAAATGATTCATAAGCAAATGTAAACAAGGGGCAGTTGAAGAAGAAGAAATATGATCTTACATGTTTTGATAATTACAATTTAATATTATTAATATTTTGTGCATCCATATTAGAATCAGTCTTATGAAAAATTCAAAGTTGAGGCTAGCATTCCTGATATTCTTCTTAATGTAAATTGAACTTGAACAGTGCAACTTCAAAATCAAACATTCATTTAGCTTTTCTGACATGTCTGATAGGCCCATTGATTGAGGTATTGTAGCAATCAATGTAGAAATATTGAAGCATTCAAATCTGGGATGTAGAACAAAACATACTGTGAAATCATTAATATTCGTGGGGGACTAATTTTCGTGGATTTCGTGGTTGAGTCAATCCACGAAATTTTATCCCAACGAACAAGTAAATTTCCCATTCATTTTATGTTCAAAAGTTGAAATCCACGAATTCATATCCCCATGAAATTGCCGTTTTGACCAAAACCACGAAATTTCATACCCACAAAATTAAATGATTTCACAGTACACACTAGCAAATGTTACTGAGATAAGGTCTAAAAAACGATAAACTATTTGAAAGAAAAATATCACTGTATGTTTGTTTAGTTCTCTACACCCTGGCTTAAAACTTGTTTAAAATAACATAAAAGATATAACTGCAGAAATGATTATGATATTCTATTTAGTTTAAGAATTGAAAATTACTTTTCTGGCAAAGCTTTAATGCACTCGATAAAGAAATGTATATATGTTATTTGTTTTTCAATATTCATATTGCTATCTAAGTTTGAACACCAAAAAATTATTTACAGAAACATACGGAATATTCATGGGTGTCTGGTCAATACTTAAGGACAATAATACGAAGTCTTCAATAAACAAAATAATAATAATTAGTTAGGTTATTCAATTCGGGGGAGAGGGGGGAGGGGGCGGTAATCCACCAGTCAAGAGAGGATCCTGGAAAACCATAGATGGGCTCGTGGGATGAGTTCAACAACATGCCCCCATTTTTTTTCAAATTCTGGGTTTCTTAAGGTGAAACATATCTTTACAAGAATTACAAAACATCTTCTTAAATGGGTAAATACCAGTAATTACAATGAAAATGATATTCATTTATTATTTATTGTTTTTATTCTTTTTAACATTATTGATCTAGTCAGTAGTCAATTATTAAACAGTAATGATTTTAAAGTAATAATTTAAAAAAATCCAAATAGAAAATAATTTTTGTACCATGAATATGTATATTTTATGAAATAGCAGTAAACTGATGTAATGGAGAGAATGAACCTACTCTGATTTTCTTTAACATTAATTTCTTAGGAAATAATTTAATTCTGAAAAGAAAAATAAGTTAATGAAAATGAAAAGAAAAAACAATCACAAAATTCAATATAAAAAGGTCATAAACAATAAATTTGGATATATTAATCATATTATAACATACGAAAACGGGGATTCTCAAACGTATGTCAATTATCAATTTGTTGAATATAAATCAAATAAATAAATTTTGATGTTTACATGAACACCCTGTGGACAATGAATGATCAATATTTTGTTACTAAATAGTAGAATTTTGGTTTTACTTATGTTAAAAAAATAGTCCATTAAATTTCATTAGTTACTGGTATATGAAAGAGTGAAGAACATTTGATGACTTAGAGAATACTTGGTCATGACTTTTGCAGCATCACCATCAAATTTACATACAGGCTTTCTCATAGTGCTAGCCTAGTCAAGAGTCAATAGAGAAGCGAACCCAGAATTAGTCATACCAATTATCCACGCAATCAACCTGATTTATAATGTTATATGGTAACGACATTTCAGTAACTTTTCATTCCAGGATATGAATTTTGCTTAGGTGGGAAAATAACCACCGAATCCAGGCATAGCAGCTGGCAAACAAAACGGGGATGGGACTGTAGGATGACTCATGGGATGGGTTGGGATGGGCTGAAGGCATGGGCATCTTTGCCCCAAGGTTCTAAGATTTATAGTCGGGAAACAGTTGTAAAATAAAGATTCCAACTGGGGCATATGATAAGAGTCAGTAAGGATAACAAGGCTACAAGCTCTGTACAGTACAATTTCATAGTAGTGAGACCATCATTGTATTCGCTGCCAGAAGTGAACTTAAAAAAATAAATATACTAGATTATTACTCTAAAAACTGTTAGAATATTCTTACGGTTTCAATTAAGTAATGAACTTTATGACAGTGATTATTTTGACATAAACTATTGAAACAAAAAACAATGTATATATTATGAACAAAATTAATCATTATTGTCCACTGGAGTTAAATGTAAACATGCTGTTTATTATGAAAGTAGAACTGAAAACCTGGCATTGTTTGGATGGGCCAATATGGGTATTGGATTGTGCAGTATTGTCGTTAATAGTATAACATCGATAACATATTTATTATCATAATCAATAAAATGTAAATATTGCACATGTGTTTGAGAATTCCCTAGTTATGTATTCTATAAATGTACTAAGAATTAACATTCTTTTTCTGTTATCTTTTCGTATTGAATATTATGTAATTAATGTTTTCTTTTTATCATAGTCAGTAATTTTTTCAGAAATTGATTTATTTCCATTTCATTTTTCTGTCATCAAATTAATTTATTCATTTAACATAATTAATGATTGTAGGTTCATTCTTGATTTTGTTAGTAGGTCAATGTCTGAATTATCTAAATTTTCTGTCCGTAATTATATACATGTAATTCTAACTTTTCTCTTCATAATTTTCATTATACCAAATTGTTTATTTTTTTATATCCAAATACATTTTTGTTCCTATATAAGTCTACTGTTATTTCATAAAGGTATTCATTACTAAATACATATTCAAGCGATATATATATTTTTATTTTTATATTTATATAATTATTATGTTTACTTTTTATTTATAATATTACTTTAAGTTAGTATGTTATAAGTGTACCACTGACTGGATCAAGAAATGATACAATAATAATGTAAACGATAATAATGAATAATGTTAATTACTGTTATTTGCCTAATAATAAGACATTAACCCATTTTGTTACTGTCGACCAGATCTTACTGGCAGTATGGCATGAAGTCCCAGGAGTATAATTTATTTTATAGAGAACTGTTCACTTTAAGAAACCTTAAAAGATCTGAGAAAATTATAGGGGCAAATAAGTTCAGCCCATGTCCTTGAGCCCATCCCATCCCATCTCACGAGCCCATCCAATAAGCCCATCCCAGGTTTTTCAGGATCCCACCAGTCATAAAGTATTTATATAATGCCTGCACTATCTAAACGTATTCCGCAATTAATCCCGAAGTCAGCTTTTAATATGCTACAGACGGGGAGCCTAGAAAACCTGGGATTGGCTCATGGGATGGTCTCATGGGATGGGATGGGGTGGGCTGAAGGTCATTGGATTGTTGGCCCAAAGTCGAAGATATATACAGTGATGAACTTGAATTATAAGATCAACTGAGCCGTTAAATGGTCAGCTAAGGATAACAGAGATACAATTTGTAATTACAATTCCCAGAGTGAGTGTATTCGCTGCCAAGAAGGGAAACGAAGAAATAATACCAGTACTTCGTTCTTTTGCTCGTTAGAATGTACTTCTACAGTTCCAATATAAGGAATGAAAATGTATGGACTGTATTTATCATAAGTAAAGCAAAAAAGCAATAATTTGGAACAAATATTTATAATTTACTGTCCACTTACTTTAAACATAAAAAAAATATTTATTTTATTTATATTCGATAAATTGAAAATTGACATACGTTTGAGCATCCCATTTTGTGTATTTTAGAGTATGTCTAATGTATCTAAATTCATTTCTTTAATCTTTTTACATTGAATCTTGAATTATTTCCATTTCATTTTCTCTCAAAAACTATTTTTTTATTTCCTAACACATTAGTGTTAAGGAAAATCGGTGTAGGTTCATTCTCTGACGTATTTTAGAAGTCAGGTGCTGAATTCGTCATTTCCCCCCGGTGACATATATTTTCCTAACCTTTATCTTCATAACTTTCCATTATACCGAATTGTTTATTGTTTTGATATTCAAATGTATTTTTCACTATGTAAGCTTAAATAGGTCAACTGTTATTTCATAAAGGTTTCAATTACAAATACATATTCAAGAATTATATTCTATGTGTTTCTATTTCTTATAGTTATTCCTTTAAAATTAATACTGTTATAATAAGTGTACAACTGACTGGATCAAGACAATTAATAATGATATTGATAACAATAATAAAACTATACTATTACTGTTATTTGCCTATCGAAGAAGGCATTAACCCTTTCTGTTACTTTTGACCAGATCTTACTGTCACCATGGCATGAATTCTCAGGAGCATAATTTATTTTGTAGAGAACTGTTTCGCCATAAGAAACCTTCGAATATCTGAGAAGATTTTGGGGGAAATGGGTTCAACCCATGTCCTTGAGACCATCCCATCCCATCCCATCCCACAAGCCCATCCCTGGGTTTCCAGGAACAACCTCAGAAATCGCTATCATCATTTACAAAATTGAACACTATGACCATTGATACATGAAGCCTTCTGCCTATCAGGTTTGTTGATAAAACTAAACACGTAGGAATTATTTACTTTCTCTATTTCTCCAAGGCTCATGACCTCATTAGCTCCTCCCGGCAAGATCAAACTTTTGGCAGTTAGTTTAAATTATGTTTTGAAACTATTCTCCAAATTTTTTTATTTTAAAAATACATGTAATTACACTAATTGATACAGAATCTTTCAATGTGTATTTATGCAATTTTTAACAACTTTTTATCCAGTAGTTTATTTAAAATTTTGAAAAATAATTTATATCAAACGCCTGCCCCTGGGTACCATCTCCTGGTTTATATATGGCAGTTGGGTGTTTAAGCTGTCCAAAACGCTACTATAAAACATATTCTTTGGATTACCTTTAGGCTTCCATTGTATGCCATGACTCTTTCAATCTGCACTCAGTCTCTTTACAAACTTCATGAATTTAGTTCTAATGTCTAAAACAAATGAAATATCATAGTATTAAAATTCAACGTTTCAAGTACAAACATAGAAGCTCTTTTAATGTATTACCAGATTACTCGTCGGAACATAACGTCTACGTTAGTTCAGAATTATTTCCCTTGCGTTTCATATGCAACTTATATCTACGTATTTGTTATTTTTCCCCAGTCAGATCTAACATTTATCAGTCCAAGATCGCCCGTTTACTTGAAGATCTGGCAGGCGCATGTACCAGTCAGAACACAGTTCCTCTCTGGAAGTCGTTGCACCTTGAACACTGGAGCAGTATCGAAGTTCATGACTGGATAAAAAGTGCAGCGATTGAATATAATATAGACACACGTGATCGGAAGCAACTATTGGACATGTTTTCAAGATATACTGGTGCTGATCTTATTAAAATGACTGTTGATGACTTTAAAGCAATCAGTGTTGATTATGGTGAAACACTCTTCATGACACTGCACAGTCATAAACAAGAAGGTAATTGCTAATTTCAGTATTTGTTTTAAAGACACATCCCTAAAAATTTCGTACAATCGTACAAAGAAAATATTTTTGTAAACAAAGGGACTGTCGCAGAGACTGACTTTGATTTGAAGTTCTCAGTGATCAAAAATTTTTAGATAGTGATTTAGTGCGTGTGTGTGTGAGTGTGCATGCGCGTGCGCCTGCGTGCGTGCGTGCGTGTGTGTGCGTGCGTGCGTCGATCGTGTGTATGTGCTGTGAGCTGCGGTTTTAGCAGCCTGCGTGTTTGGAACGTGCCATTCCCTGTTGGATATTTATCCATGTATTTTACATGAGGTTCAATTTTATAGAAGTTTCGAAAAGGAAAGTGATGAGTATAAACAGTTTTTTTTTTTTAAATAGATGGTAGATGGCGTTTGATTTGTGCTCATATCCCGTCATACCTCTTATCTAGCTTAGAATTTACTATTAATCTTTCCTTATGGTCTATTACAAAAAGAAAAAGTGGATGCATTTATTATTTAATATGGATTGTCTCATAACATAATAATGATGATGATAGTTAATAAACTTGATTTCCAGTAAGTGATCAGTCTTGTTTTCTTTTCAGTAGGTGTTATTTTCTTTTCAGAGGGTGTATGCAGAAAGCGGCATCGGTCAAGTACTGAGCTACCTTCAATACCAGAAAATGAATAATGTGTATAGCGGATATTCACTCAAAACGCATAATGAAATAGATATGGTACTTCAAGATGTATGTGTCAACTCCATTGCGCATGTCTATAAACATTTTAAGTTACCATAACATCAATTAAATAGATAGTCCTGAGTCGTCTGGACGTCAGTGTTTCATCATGAAAGATTCAAGAAAGAAGTTTCATATATCTTTAGTATGACTGAAAGTCAGTGTAGTTTATGCAATAAATTAATTTGATCTTAAAGTGTGATAAGTTAACCAAATTTAAAAGGATTACCCAAGTATCTATTGTTCCCTTATTAACCCATATGATAATCATTTAAAGAAATATTTTCAATTACGTTTTCTGATCAAATTTAAACTTTGGAAATTATTGTTTAAACACTACTGTTACATTAGTCATTCCATTTTTTATCTGTTCGTGTGTTTATTTATGTAAAGGTGTAAATAAGGCAGCATGATTTTAGTTTGTTAATGTTTACTTCTGAAAGAAGTTCTCGGTAATTCACTTTTCAATATTCATTTTATGTATACTTTTGAGCAGTTATACAATAACAAACAATGTTAGCTCGTGTATGTACATAGTAAAGTCGACAAGTGTCTTTTTCGTCCAAGTTCTTCGTGTTTTCATATGTATACATTTTCCATTGTTCCTCGTGTCTTGGACTCAGTTGTTATAATTTCTTGTCCTTTGAGATGGTGGAGAACATCTGATTTTATTGCAATAGAAGTGTACTAAGGTCGGTGCTAGTGGTTCGTTGCTGCATTCTATTCACCCAAATGATATTTTCAGAGATTTTATTCATATGCATACATTACTTCATTAACATGTTATTCATGTTTTCATATGCCTAAATTATTACATTTTCACTTTTGTTTACATATGTACATATCATAGTATTTTCAGTTGTTCTCTTTGTTCTCCTCATTTTGTTTTTGCCTTAGTCGTTTGTCCATCCTTCCGTCCGATATCGGCTTGTCAGCGCTTCTCCAAATTCCCTGATCGGATTTCTGTTTAATTGGTATGAAGTCAAGGTGTGCATTCGTCGGCAAGTCCTGCTCAAATATTTTTTCTGTGGAGTTGTGACCCCTTAAAAGCTATTCACGAATTAAATTTGTCTCGATGACTTCTCCTTCACTATTGTTTGGATTGTTAGTATTTGATTGAAACTGCATAGAAATGATCAACACGAAGCTTATTTTACGGATTCATCGCATGTTCTTTCATTGAACTACAGCCCTTTGATTGGTATACATAATGTCTATGTATAAAGTCTTGTCTGCGCTTCATTTCTCAAACTACTTCCAAATTTCAAATGGTACTTCACATTTGTGATTTGTATAAAGCCAAATTCAACAAATCTTTGACACAGTCCGTTTAGATTTCAGTAAAACTTTACCAGAAGGATTGCTATGAAGCATAGTTGTGCACAGCGTAAGCACATCCTGCTCAAATCATTAGCGGAGTTACGGCCCTTTACAGGATATTTTTGGATTCAATTTGTCTGGACTGCTTCTCTTAAATTGCTGGATTTGATTGAAATTTGACATGAATGATCATATGCTACGGGTCTTAAAATGAATCATATTTATTGAGCTATGGCCCTTTGACTATCAAAGTCCATGCAGAGATTCTTCTTTCATCTTCAAAACTCCCTTCAGATTTCAGTTAAACTTTACAGGAATTATTGGTATAATGCCTTGTTGCTCATGATTATTTTTTGTAGAGTTATGACCCATTAAGTTCATTTTAAGGAAATTATTCGCCCAGACTTTTGACGGGATTTGCTGTAACTTCTAGGAATGACAAGTAGCAAGTCTAGTTATACATACTAGTATGTTACAGGCAGCTGTTATGGGTAAATAATTTTCCAGTGAGTTATGACTTTGAATTTTTTTTGCGTAAAATCTGCATAGCACCATTTGTTTCTCTGCAACAAGTTAAAATTTACTTCCAAGTTCTATTTCCTAAAACACTTGTTTTAGCAACATCAATTTCATGGGGAGACATACGTTTTTTTTTTCTTCTCAAAAACAACCATCTAGTAAAAAGATGTTATGACCCGATTATATTTTAACCATACCGCATGTTTGGTGTTCAATTTTTATGGAGTTGTAAGCTACGTTTTTGTCTATGATTGGATGTAACATTTCATGAAAAATGTTTTGAAAACCTACTATGGCTGAGATGCTTTAATATTTGGGTTTGTTGGGTCCACAGTAGTATTTATTTCGTTGCTACACTTTCTGCAAAGGAATTGAGTATACGCATATATAGTTCATAACTTTTAGTTTTTATACATTAAACTACTTACACGTGCATGTTTTGATTATAAAAGATTCTTTTTTGTATCATTATGTGTGTAAGTGATTCACCTGGCGGAGAGATCTTAAATCTACAGTGGTATTTTCGCCGCTGACCGCTCCGCTGTGGTGACCGCTGTACTCCTTTATTTGTTTGTTTTGAACTTGTTGTTTATTAAAAAATTTGTTTAACTTTGGCTATGTATTTTTTGAACAAATGTTTATTATTTACACGTTCATATAATACATTGCTATAGGGTTTGTTTTCGAACGTGGATGTTAGATGTTTGTCCTTGTTCTAATGTTCATGTACCTTTGGTGTCAACCTGCGGCGAACCCCGAAAGGCAATTGTTGGGAATAACGAATAAGGCAAATCATTACAACACATTTACATCGTTTTAAAATAACGAACGTCACATGTTATGCGATTGTATGGAGGAAGACATATCATATCCATGTCGTGTTTTTCAGAAAGGATTTATAGATTTGAAACAAGTTCTGTGATTTTTTAAATTCAAATGAGAATGTCTTGCATATTGTATATATTTATATCATATATTACATTGTTTAACAAAATCTCAATATTTTGCCAACTTGTTTAGATGTACGGGGAGTACATATCTTTTATGAAATTACGCAAATGATTTGAACAAAAGTGTCTTGCTGACGCACTAGATTTTCAAGAAAGTATTATGTGATCATATATTTGTATGCATTTACCGCCCTCACCTCATTATGAAAGTCATTGAAATACATTTATATTGTTTGCATTTATCAAACGACAGAAAAACATTTTATGGGAAAAAGTGCAAATATTGATTTTCATCAAGCTTTGAACAAATGTATATAAAAAAGATCAAACAATAAAGGTATTGCAGGACAACACATTTTGCTTTGTTTTTATAGATTTGTTACATTCTATGTGTAATTTATAACATTTAAAGATTGGTTGGATGTCGTTAAACGAATGGAGGGACTGACTCTGTGGTTATAATTTGATTTTGCTGAAATTTGGGTATGTAACCATCAACATATCTTTGTTAATCAACTACTAGCTACCGTGAAGGTAATAATGTGATTTACAGATTTATAAAACTGTTTTGTATTTCATTCATATATGAAAACGTAAAGAATACTGCATTTGAACCTTTGTTAAAAAGGTTATTTTATTCTGTTTTCCAAACACATAAAAGTTGTCATCAAAACAGGTATATAAGCATAATAAAACATGATACATTTAAACAAAGAGATCATTTCAACAATGTATATAAAATAACACTAATATAAAAGAATCTCTCCAAATCTGACTTGTCGATGCGGGTTATTAATACTGTCTGCCAAACAGTAGATTGTTTACACATACATATAAGTAATATTAAGTTATTTAACATTTAATTGTACAATGAGGCGATATATCTGGATGAACACCCATTCGGAAAAGACATATTGGACTAGCCAATAGATGTGTCAAAAATACTTCTTTTGGATAAGGTACGAGTCCATCCCGTAATATGCAGGACAATGTTTAATAATCTTTTATATTTTATGCATATTTTTTTCTCATTAATAAGAATGAACAACTAGACGGACAAGATTCCACCTTTTCAATGTACTTTATACAGAAACATAGCCGCATGCTGGTATTCATGTGGATACTTTTATCGGTCAACGGCTTTTATAGAGATCTGGATCAGTTGTTGCATCGTCCAATACCAAACATAACGTATCCAACACGAAACTATAACGGATGGCCACATGATACAAATGCGACTTTTTGATCGGAAGAGAAAAATAGGTACAGAATTGATAAAAACATAATGCATTATTTCCAAACTGAAATTAAATCAAAACAGGATGACATCATATCAAACAAAGCAATATTTAAACTGTCTAAAATATCTAAAACACAGAAACACATATCTCACTCGAGCTCAGTCAGTTAAAGAGCCGGTCGTCATGACAACAAAAAACACCGGGTATATATTTTCATATAAAAGTAAAAACAGAGTCTATACTTCAATACGATCATTTTCATGCATACGTGTAGCAAATACCATTGCAAAGTATTTATCATCGACAACATATTGTCCAGTCAGTTAGCTTACACGTATTATGTGCCTTTAAAAATTTGACAGTTCATGTTGTGACGTAAATTGAATGTCTCCTATGTAACATGACTGGTAAATGATGTTCAATTATTAATACGCGCGCAATGTGAACGACGGTTTCTTTTACAAATGTTTGTACTCATCGTCGTAAACTCTGATCTTATCCACAGTAGGTGTTTTTTTTTAATTTTGTTATAAATGCAATGTTTTAATTCGGCGTTCAATGCGCTTTTTTAAAACTATTTACTTAAATCCTAAAAGGTATTCGCACATATAATTACACGCGTACAATTCCAGTCCGTGGAATACTAATTATCCTGTATATCTCTTGTTTTCATTAGCTGCATTGTAAGTCCTTTCATCTAACTTTGACTAACATGCAGCATATTTGAATACAGATATTGCATTTCATATATCTGTCATCTTGAGTCCATCTTTAACGCCAGTATTCTTGAATCAATGCTAATATTAGCGGCCATTCCGATCCACATTTATATATACACCTCTCATATTTTCTTGGTTTATTCATTAAACTCCTTCTAAATTGCAACCGGCTTCAGGTTATCTCAGTTTTAAATACAGCTGCCACCTCTTTGTAATAACAAGCATGTTAAAAAGTGTTTGACCAAAACGCAGAATCGCGAGATCATAATTGATAAAAAAGAACAACACTAAGCTAGTAGCTTCAGCACCAGCCTGGAGACCATATATTGTCGTAATTTTTTGGATGAGCAAGCTTTGTGTGTGGCTGATTCTGGGCCTTCACTAAGGTCTTCTTGTACGCTTTCAGCTTCCTCATCAGCTTCTTTAGCAAAACAGGCTTCTGAGCAGCAATATTATTTTTCTCCAATGGATCATCTGTGTCAATAAAAAGTATTTATGTACAAACTCGTTTGAATAGATTAGAATCTGTTTTTCACGGCAATAGTTAAAGATTTACAAAGCAACTGAAGAAGATACAATTTACAACAATATATTGTTCGAATTGTCATTTTTCATCTTTTGTAAATATCTAAAAAGCTGATGACCGAGTGAAAGTCATTGAAGTACATTGAATATACCTTTTAAATTGAACAGTTGAACTGAAGGTGGTTTTAAGGCTTTTTCTTCTCTGTCATGGGCTTTCATAAACCTGTCACATCTATACTGTTCATACCATTTCCCCATTGACTGCCAGGCCTTAGATGCTCCTGACACCTCTACTGCCTTGTGTGCAAAACCTAAATAGCACAAAAAAGTAAAAATAAGATTGTGATGAAATAATTGACATAAATGTTCTTAAAGAGAGAGATATACGTAGAAGAATTCGACTTTAAACCAACACTGAATAAGTAAATCAAATTTTGTTATTTTTGAAATGATGAACACAGAAAAAATTGACAATGAACGTCTTTCCATGCACGCAAGTAAATGTAAAGTAATGCTGTTTATTTATTTCATTTACGAAGACACTCAGGCTAGAAGAAGTTTCTGGATAATGATAGAAAATTTGACAAACCTCGGATATATCTAAGCGGTGAGGTAAACCACCATCCTTGTAATGACTTTTGTTCTTTGATATCCATTTGATCGTCATGCTTTAACTGTCTGTCTTCAAACATGTACCCTTGTCTAGCCTCCTTCGAGTTACAAGCAGGCTTTGTTTTAGCTGGATACCAATTATTATATCTACCCGGACTTCCTACAATTAGTTTGTAATCTCCTGACCTGTGGAATGAAAGAATGACACACGTTAAGCTGTTGCCAGGAGTTTGTAAATCTTTAGAAAGCTTGGAAATGATTCTTACTTACGACAATCAAGGTTTTACAAGAGCGTTAAGGCTTTCTCCGCATGACGTTGCAGTGACAAGCCAAACGCTAATTGGAGACAAATTTACCTACAAGATAACTGCAATGATAACTAGCTGATATTTTGTCACACAAGATGTGCACTTCGTCGACTTAAGACACATACGCATATCAATTTTGAGATTATTATGAGTAACAATATATAAAGTTGCCTTATTGCTGCAGTTCGTTTCACATCATTTATGTTGTAGACGAATTCGTGTCTCGGTGATGGCCATCCTCGACTTAGGGTCAGCCATTGATCAATACCATCTAGAAACGGACCTGACAAACAAAACAAGGTTTGTAATAGGAATTGGTAACTTAAGATTCAATTCCATTAGTATGTTGAATGAATATTCTTTATTTATAAATACAGTATTCAACTGAACTGCAGTGTAACTTTTCAAGCATTACGGAATAGTAAAGGTAAAACTGACCTACAGTGCTAACTAGTGCAAACAATTATGAAATAAAATATGATAAAAACTGTCAAGTTTCTGAATAAATTCGTAGCAAAAGCGAAGAATATGGAAATCGAATTACTTGTTTGTCCTCCAGCAAGTCGTACAAGGGTAGGGACCCAGTCTGTGACATGAACCAAACTGAAAACAAATAGGATATAAAACTTAACTTTATTAACTCCCTTTGCATCAAAATTAATCTTGTAATTGTTTAAAGAATTCACATCGGTAAATAGATATCTGCTAATGGACATAATTAGTTTTGAGCATTTATGAAACGAATACATTAATGTCATTACTATGTCTCCCACCACACAGTGGTGTGGGAGACATATTGATTTACTCTTCTGTGTGTGTGTGTGTGTGTCTGTCTATGTGTCCGTCTGTCTGTGTGTCTGTCACATATCTTGTCCGCACTCCAAGTCGAACTTTTCTCATCCGATCTTCACTAAACTTGAATAAAATGTGTTTGCCAATAAGTCCTCGGCCACGTTCGATAACTAGCCAAATCGGCCGAGGCACTTCGGAATTATGGCCCTTGAAACTTGTTTTTGATAACCAAAACAGTGGAAGTCTGATAAGGCAGTTGAGGTCTTGGTGCATGGTTGACTCATATACTACTATTCAGATGGTTATGTAGTTGTGGGAGACATGGGCTTTTCTAAAAAGCAGCTCTAGTATATTTCTAAAATCCACAGAAAGTAAATTATTCTTTGTTTTTGTCAGATAACCATTATAGTACGTTTGTTACGAATGGACCTTAGATGTCCACACACTAAATACATTTTGTAAACGATCTTAAGGTACTGAATATTGCCTTCAGATGACGAAAATGATTTTAAAATGTTATAAAATAATTACGAAGTCCACTAAAACGAACTTCTAAAGGTGAAGCAATATGACGTCAATGTTGTTACTAACCCATTTTGTGTAATGCCTGTTTTCTTGAGAAGACTTTTGCTGTAAATGAATGTAGGTACTCTGGTACCACCTTCCCATACAGTAGCTTTTGATCCCCGCAGAGGCCAGTTGGAACCAGCAATGTATGATGCTCCGCCGTTCTGAAAATTTATTATAGATTATTTGGAAACAGTTTTTCTATTAAGAGTTTGAAACCCAAATAAAAACGTCTCTGTATGTAATGAACTTTTCTCATGTTTGTTACCATATCTTTTAACAATACTGTCGTACAAACTGTCTGATTAGAACTATTTTAAAGTTTGTTTGTTTTGAGACATTTTAATTATGTAACGGCGGGCAGTTATGTTCCTGGATTCTATACCGGTATAAAACCTGTTTTCCGCAAGTAACTGCCAACTTCGCCACATGAATTAGAGGTGGAGGACGAATGATTTCAGATACAATGTCTTTTGTAAAATCTTCAAGGAGACATTACGCTTCATTCGGGGACTGAACTCACGACCCTGCGATCCATACTTCTGCGTCCTCCCTTATTGAGTTAAGGAAGCGGGCTATTAAGGTACATGAAGTCATATTATTGTGTATATTTTTTTTCTTTTCACTTTTTATCAACTTACATCTGATGTAAAAACAACAAGAAGGTTGTCCATATACTGCTTCTTCTGGAACGCTCGCATTACAAGACTGACCGCGTCATCCATGGCAGTTATCATACCTAAAATATAGCATGCAACATAAAGAACTGTGTTAATGGTAGAGCAACATGCATAAAAAAAATATTTAAAAAAATGTTTCGAAGCCTTAAATAAGACAAACAGAGCATATATAGTGTGGTTTGATTGTAAGCCTACATTTCAATACTAATATTTGTAATTATGTAAAGAAAATAAATTTACCGCTATATATTCGCCGATTTTTGTTCTTGATGTGAGAGTATTGGTTGGAATACTTCTTTGGAACCTGAAAATACAAATAATAAAATTGAACTTATTTAGCTCATACACTGTGTTGACACTACTCTTCACAAATTCCTGTTCTTGATAAACAAAAGAAAACAGTTTGATTAAACATTTTGTATGTATCATTTTTATCATTCGGTTTGGACTGAACAAGAGAATGCAATTCAATGCTACAAGAAAGTAGTCCCAAATTAAATTTACCTGTAGTGGCGTATGAACACCTTGGAATGACAAGTATAGAAACAATGGTTGACTATCGGGATCGTGTTCCAAAATAATGTCGGCTGCTCGTCTTCCAAATAAGGCCTATAATGTAGAAAAAAGGTAAAATAATCAAGATATGCTGATAATTACCCCATAAACCATATTACACCGGTTTGGAATTAGACAAATATTGATGGACGGCGAAATTTCTGACCATAAAAGCTTGAGTAGAATTAACCTGTACCCCCTTCCATTACAATTATCATAAAATGTTAAGGATGAGAACGAATACTGAAATCAATATTCGAATATTTGGTTTGCAATATTCGAATATTCGGCTTGTTTTTAAAAATATCATTAAAAAGAACAGGATAGATGTGTTTTTCTATACAGCTGAACTTCGTTCACTTGAACTTTGATAATTCGAACACCACCCCTCACTCAAACTCATGGTCAGGTCTCAGCAAAATCCCTTCATCATGTATCATTTTCGATGACTCGAACTACTGATAACTCGAACACAGAAAAAATCCTAAATAATGTATCATTTTTGATGGCTTGAACTACCGATAACTCGAACACAGACAAATCACCTATATAATGTATCATTTTCGATAACTCGACCAAATTTTGCCGGTACCGTTGTGTTTGAGCAACCAAAGTACATCTGTATATGTAAACCAAATTCTCAATTGAAATTATAGATTCCTTCACGCCCCTATAATAAAGTCTTGCTAACAGTCAAAATTTAACGTCTCAAAGCAATCCAGCAAAACTATTTTAATTTCTTAGGGATCGTTTTAAAGTAATTTAAAATGTCGAGACAACTGAAGCTTAATCAAATGTTGCATTGTTGAAACAATGTATGTATTTTAACAGGAACAAAATGGCCAATATGACACTTTGTCACTCTGCTGACTTATTTCTCACAAACAATTTGATTTTATGAAAATATTTATTTAGATCAGGTACATGTATAATATAAAACGTTAACTGTTTTTATTTCTATGATTTAAGCCAGTGTATTGTTTATTTACAGGAGTCAATTTTTGAAATCACTAGGGCGTGAACGGTATGTTTACGTATCTATACAGTAGCAGACGATGACCTAACAACAGGGAGCTGCACCCTGAGGTGAGTCATCAAGAAACAATAGACGTGATCCAACACGTTCAGGGATAATAGCATAAACAATAGAACGGATTCTGTTTCAAGGACCTAAGCTCAGTTTCACTTTTATATTATTACGATCTATTCAATTATGAAACGATATTTTATTTCTTTTGTATTTTACTAACTCGGTGAACTTTTATAATGGTTCTGTAGAAATGTGTATAATAATAGATCCTCTACTATTCTGTGAAAAGAGATATGGTTTCATTTTGAATGTTTAAAAATTATTGAAATAAATAAGTTATATCGAGTGTATATAAAATACCGTCGAATATATTTAGGAGTGGCCCTTTGTTTAAAAATACAAAAGAAATAAAATATCGTTTCATAATTGAATAGATCGTAATAATGTAAAAGTGAAACTGAGCTTAGGTCCTTGAAACAGAATCCGTTCTATTGTTTATACTATTATCCCTGAACGTGTTGGATCACGTCTACCCCCTATTGTTTCTTGATGACTCACCTCAGGGTGCAGCTCCCTATTGTTAGGTCATCGTCTGCTACTGTATAGATACGTAAACATACCGTTCACGCCCTAGTGATTTCAAAAATTGACTCCTCCCAATCCAAAATGGCGGTTTATATAGAATATATAGGATGACCTAGATCTATACGTACGGGGTTAACTACTCAATAAAATGAGAAAGTTAATGTAATGGTTTCTGTAACGAGGATGCAAATATGTACTTTACGCATGTATACTTCATGGTACTTGTAAGATAATCGAAAATACAAAATGGGAATAAAATGTAATTTTGACAGGATTGTTCCGCGTAATAAGGAGCATAAGTTCTATTAAAGGATCCTTTTTCAATGATAGATCGCAAAAATGTAAACTAATAGACTGGGTTGGCTCACCAGAGGTAAGGAAAAGTGCCACACACACTAATATATAGACTGGGTTGGCTCACCAGAGGTAAGGAAAGGTGCCACACACACTAATATATAGACTGGGTTGGCTCACCAGAGGTAAGGAAAGGTGCCACACGCACTAATATATAGACTGGGTTGATTCACCAGAGGTAGGAAGGTGCACAATAATATAGATGGTTGACCACCAGAGTAAGAAGTGCAATTAATATATAGACTGGGTTGGCTCACCAGAGGTAAGGAAAGGTGCCATCGCACTAATATATAGACTGGGTTGATTCACCAGAGGTAAGGAAAGGTACCACACACACTAATATATAGACTAGCATCAGTAGTGAGAGTCATTAAATGTAAAGCCTGTAAAGCACTTGGCCATAAAATAAATCCTCTCTAATAACACTTTATTTTGTAATGGGCCTGTTGACATGTTTTAAAACTAGAATGGGAAATGCTTTCTTTTTAAAATCTCAACAGACTGTGTAAGTCTAACTCATATATTCTAGTACTAGATGGACACCGTGATCCTAAAACCGATGTAGCAGTAACATACGCATATCGCAATCTGTCTTTTTCTCACAGATATCACGGCTGTTTACATAGTAACTTAAGGTAGCAGACCCACACTATCAATCGGAAAAGTACGTTTTTCTCCGTATACGATTTCGGCATTTTCCATTGAATTTCCATGTGCGCGTTCAATTACTTTTGCATCCGAAGGATGTCGAATGGCTTAACGGGAGTACGTAATTATACGAAAATTTCCGATTGCCATTCGGGTCCATCACCTTAACCCTTACCCTGCTAAATTTCTATAATGAACTTGTCCATTTTTCAATTTGGACAGTACCCTTAACTGTTAAAAGGGAAGATACTGATTGAATAGCGAACAGTGCAGATCTCGAATGTACAAAACATGTTCTAAGAGTGCATACTCGGTATTCCACTAAACATAAACCATACACTTTATCAACCACAACTCTAAAACTGAAGCCAGCTCAGCTTCCTGGTTTCACTAAATGAATGGTTCATAAAAACACGTTTGTCTGTTTGATTAGTTTGAAATAGAGACTGTTATAAATGACGATCCAACACGTAATCATTTAGCAACCACTTCTCAATACAATCAAATATCAACTTCTCTGAGAAATTAAATTTAATTTAATGGTTTCTGTTACGAGGAAACAAGATCATGTTTGCAAATATGTACTTTACGCATGTACTTGCTGGTACTTGTAAGAGTGTGAAAAATACGAAATTTGAATAAAATGTGTATTTTTTCCTTCTTGTCAAAAATGAGCATGTGCGCATTGAAAACTCGACAGGATTGTCTCGCGTTATAAGGAGCATAAGGCTATTAAAAACTTTTTTGAAGGATAGATCACATCAAAGTAGCCTAATGGACTGGGTTAGCTCACCAGAGGTAAGGAAAGGTGCCACACACACTCATATATAGACAAGCATCAATCGTTACAGTAATTAAATATAAAGCACTTGGCCATAAAATCAATCCTTTCTAATAGCACTTTATGAAAAACATTTACAAAATCTCTTACCTCTGACTCGAACGATAATCTATAGTAAAGGGTGGGGGCACAGAAAGAGGAAATGAGGATTTTGAAATGGGCCTGTTGACATTTTTTCAAAATTAAAATGGGAAATGTTTAATCTCAACAGACTGTGTAAGTCTAACTCATATATTATAGGACGAGTACTGGATAGGCTCCGTGATCCTAAAGTCGTTAGAGCAATAACATACACAAATCGTAATCTGTCTTTTTTCAGAAATATCACGGCTGTTTACACAGTAACTTTAGGTAGTGGATCCGCAATAGCAACCGGCAAATTAGGTTTCTCTCCGTGTTCGATTTCGGCATTTTCTGTGGAATGACCATGTGCGAATTCAATTCCAAAGAATGTCGAATGGTTTAACGGGAGTACGTTAACTGTTAAAAGGGGTGCTTACCCAAACGATACTGAAAGAATAGCGAACAGTGCAGATCTTGAAAGTACAAAAATATTCTACGAGTGCATACTCGGTACTCCACCAACTTTATCAACCACAACTCTAAAAAAAGCCAGCTCATATGTCCGGTTTCACAAAATGAATGACTCATAAAAACACGTTTGTCCTTTTTAATCAGAGACTATTATAAATGTCGAACTAACACGTATTCATTTTACGCATGTATTTCCTGGTACTTGTAGGAAGGTAAAAATACGAAATGTGAATAAAATATGTACTTAAATGAGCACAGTTTGTTTCGTGTAATACGGAGAATAGGTCCATTAAAAGATTTTTTTGAAGGATAGATCGCAAAAAGTAAACTAATAGGCTGGGTTGGCTCACCAGAGGTAAGGAAAAATGCCATACACACTCATATATAGACTAGCTATAGCGTCAATCGTTAGAGTCATTAGATGTAAAGCACTTGGCCATAAAATCAATCCTCTCTAATAGCACTTTCTGAAAAATAATTACCAAATCTCTTACCTCTGACTCTTAACGATAAGCTATAGTAAAGGGTGGGGTGTGGACACAGAAAGAGGAAAAGAGGATTTTGAAATGGGCCTGTTGAACTTTAAAAAAAAAATAGAATGGTAAATGTTTAATCTCAACAGACTGTGTAAGTCTAACTCATATATTATAGGACGAGTACTGGATGGGCTCTGTCTTTTTCTCACAAATATCACGGATCCGCATTAGTAATCGGCAAATTACGCTTTTCTCCTTAATCTTCCGTGGAATTTGGAACCATGTGTGCGTTCTATTACATTTGCATCCGAAGAATGTCGGATGGCTTCACGGGATTACGTCGTCATCATACGGACATTTCCGAGTGTCATTACGGGTCCACCACCTTAACCCTTACCCTGCAAAATTTCTATAATGAACTTGTCCGTCTTTCAATTTGGACAGTACCATTAACTGTTAAAAGGGGTCCTGACCAAAAAGATACTGACTGAATAGCGAACAGTGCAGATCTTGGTCAGACTGCATCATGATCTACACTGATCGCAAAGGCAGAACCAATCATTTCCAGCATGGTAAAGGTTAAACGTGATCGCCAGAATTTTAACATGTATCCAAAAATAGCTTTCATACTTACTGTTGAGTAGCGCATTTTAGGAGGGTGATGTACAGTCTTGTTGAAGCGGAAATCGTAACCTCCATCTGTAAAAGAATGACACCAAATCTAAGACAGTTCAACTAAAACATCTCCTAAAACACTTCGCACATACCTCAGTCAGATTCAGTCTTAACCTTTAGCCTATGAACGTGTCCATCTTTCAGTTTGGACAGTATTGTTAACAGTTAAAACGGGTGCTTACAAAAAAGATACTGACTGAATGGCGAACAGTGCAGATACTTATACGGTTTCTTAGTTTGGGAACAAACTCTAGATGAGCCGTGCCATGGGAAAACCAACATAGTGGGTTTGCGACCAGCTTGGATCCAGACCAGCCTGCGCATCCGCGCAGTCTGGTCAGGATCCATGCTGTTCGCTTTTAAAGCCTATTGGAATTAGAGAAACTGTTAGCGAACAGCATGGATCCTGACCAGACTGCGCGGATGCGCAGGCTGGTCTGGATCCATGCTGGTCGCAAACCCACTATGTTGGTTTTCCCATGGCGCGGCTCAGATTATCTACATAAAAACAGAGAAAATATTTTAAGTTAATCTATATTCCTATCAGCAATAGAGTCGATGATTATCTTTTAAATATCCCTCATTGATGACATTACTACTTCAACGTATTAATGCCAAATCAACAAAAAAGAATGTTTACAGCAATATTCACTGAAACTGCAACAGCAGAACAACTTTACAGAATGAGACTGGTGTATAGAATAAAACTATTTGTTATTTTCTTACAGTGTTTGTGGGTGTAGTAGTTCTGTGCCCCTGAATAGAAGCCATAGAAACTGTCAAACCCTCGGTATGTGGGTGTATAATTCCAGTTGCAGAACCCTAAATGCCACCTGAAATCAAAGACATGTTACAGAAAATAAGAGGTGGGGGTCTGGTATCGATAGAATATATGTAATAATGTGACAAGAAAGCCCGCAACTTCAATTTTCGTCCTATTAGACATAATTGTTTTTGTGGCTTAGTTCAATTTTAGTCGCTATACTAAACGCCTAGGTGAGCGCCCTTAAAATGTTGTGTCAATGCTTCGTAAGCGGGGACGCTCCAAGTATGGCTAACACCCTATACAGTACATCAATCTGTGAACTAATGCAAACCACATTTGAAAGAATATTTATACTTTCTTAGGACCAAATACCATATGAAAGAACGTTTGAATTATTATAACTGATTATAAAACAGCGTGGCTTATAACTTGCTTATCAACTCCCAAGATTTAGATTAAATATGCTATGGTGCTTTATGAAACATATTACTTACTTTCCAACCATATGTGTCGCATAGCCAACCTTCTTCAGTGCCTCTGGTAGTGTCTCCTTATCTTTTGGCATGAATTTTGGTTGATATTTTTTTACAATACCATGTTGCATTCCGATATGGTAAGGATAATATCCAGTCATTAATGCACCACGTGACCTATAAAGATAATAATTATCTTTATACATTTGTTAATTGTCACACAAGAACGATTTTGCAAAATGGTAGTTTACAGCGATGACGTCATAACATTTTAATGGCAGCTTCGGAATTTGAATTGATTATAATTTTTAATGGCATTAAGTTGAGAAATACGCTTTAAGCACACACGCACACGTGGACATTCGGACAAAAAAAAAAAGAAAATTGGACATCTGAACAATTCACCTAGATGGATTTTTGTAACACGACAGCTCATATCAAATAAGTTTACCGCTAGAAAATGTAAGTCTGTCTGGAGAAAAGACAAATGAAGATTTACTTTTATATACTAAATATTAAAAAAATACATTTCACATCAATTATATACTTTTTTATTTTACTATAGATACAATTCAAACTAGCACCATCTGTTAATTTATACGAATTTTATACCACCTGTTGCAAAATCATGTCCTGCTGACAATCGATACTTACATAATTCTATTAATAGTGTCGAACTTTTCGCACACCCTGTACGTCAAAGGCAATGTCGAGATAACCTACATTACGTTATCTGTATTTACAAAAGAATTTTTTTATCTGTTTTAGTGTTTACATTCGTTCCTGCTAGGGTCGTTATGCCTTAGATATGTATATATAGTGCTTCATAAATCAAGTAAATGATACATCTGGTAACCGACTTCTGTGGATTTTTTCTTAACCTTTGAAAATACATATTTCTTTTATCACATGGTCTTTTATTTTGTGTTTTACGTAATTTGTTTTTATTTCTAATGCTTTTGACTACGGCGTTATTTATAATCAGTTAACATAAAATGTTGAATTGAACAAAGATACAAGTTAAAGCATACCAAAAGTTCCTTCTAGGGCATATCTATATAAATATAAAATGACCATCTTGTAAAATTTTGGTTGCAATGTCTGTTTTATACTGCCAAAAAAATATCAGGTAAGTATTTACGCTAGTTATTTAACATAAATTGTTAAATCCAACAACAAATTAAATCTGTTACCTCTTTCAGTAGAGTAAATACGGCAATAAGACATTGACCTGGTATTCGATGTGGGAAAATTTTACACATAATTAGAGGGTCGCAATGGGGTTTGTTTTCATATATTAACCATGCATTTGAAGGTATAGTGGTCGCAACTTGACCGCGATGGTTGACCTTAGGCTGATTATTCATATCGATTATTTCATTAGTATGAATAAGGGGTGCTTAGAGTATCCATCTATATTTATGCAGTAAGTTTGTATACAATGCACTCCTTTTCAATAATAGGTTGTGCCTCGTTATGTATTATTATACAAAGGTCAAGTTGCGTCCACTATAACGATAACATTTGGTTGTTAACATTTAAATTTGCTGATATATGTCTATCTGGTGAATGTACATATGTTATGTTCAGGAGGAAATAAAAGAATCAATTAATCATCGTCGGGTATAGTATTGTGTAACCCATGGATCCCCACCCCCCAATTGAGAAAGAATAGTTATACGTCAGAGGTTATTTCTAAGGTCACGGAGTTTTTTATTGGCCGGCTTGTAATGACAAGGCTTGCAATGACAACAGCTTTCGGTATCAGTAGCTCAGTCAAGTGTGACTTATTGAACTGTAATATTCCTTCTCAAGAGAAGGAATAATAACTTGTTTTAAAGGGTAAGGAAAGCCTAAAAATGAGTTAATTTTATATGAAAGCCACCATCAAGCCTTTCATTACGCTGAAAGGTTTTTCAAAATCGGACAACTATTGAAAAAGATATGGCAGTTTAAAATTTAAGAAAATGGCTGATAATGGAGGTAGCCATTTCAGTGGGTTTATGACGTCATTTACACACTGTGAATACTTTATTTAGCAAATAACCTTTAAAATGACTAATTTTCTTATGATTGTAAAGTGTAAAACATGATAATTTCTTTCATTATAGCTGGAAAAAGTAGAGAAATTATTTAACAGTAATAAGTAAATACAGTTCAAATGTGTATCTAAAAATTTAATAAATCCACCATTTATTTTTGTTGCCAAGGAAACAAAATGGCCACCAATTTGACCAAATATTTAAATGCTCATAACTTTCTCATGTTTTCTCCGATTTTGAAAATTCTTTCACTTCTTTAAATGATTTAATAAGAAATCCCAGCTGACAAAATCAAAATTAGAATAGCGTTGCCTTTCCCTCTAAATAACTAGAAAAAAAGCATAATATTTGTGTTATTTACATTTTTATTTAAATATGCTCATCAAGTTTTGCTTGTAAGACATTCTACATTTTGAAGCTCAACTCAAATCAGTAAAACATTCGCCTCGGTAGCCTAGCGGTAGAGCGTCCGCTTCGAGTGCGGGAGGTCGTGGGTTCGATCCCCGGCCGCGTCATACCAAAGACGTAAAAAATGGTACTAGTAGCTTCCTCGCTTGGCGCTCAGCATTAAAGAGGGTAGTGCTAGGACTGGTCAACCCGGTGTCAGTATAATGTGACTGGGTGGGGTATCATGTCACGTGTCTACGGCGTGATATTCCAGTGAGGCAGCACTATAAAGTTTGGCATTGAGCTCACTGCTACAAGTAGACACCGTCGTTTATATGACTGAAAGACTGTTGAAAAAGATGTTAATACCCCCCCCCCCTCCAATCCCCCCAACACACACACACACACACACACACACACACACACACACACACAGACACACACACACAGTGACAGTCAAACATTATGTTAGGTTTTTGATATGTTCAATAATATGTCATTTCTGATATAAACATGTACAAGAAAAGGTTCGCGAAGTAGCAAAGGCAAATGATCTGTGCCCATGAACAGTCGGTCATCAGAAGTAAACAGTACGTAAAAATCATCATGAAGAAAACAATTAGTGCTCCCTTAGAACTTAGAAATCAACGTACATTGAAACTTGGCGCATAAATATATTACTTACGGACTACATGTTGGTTGTACGTAAGACGAATTGAGGATGACGCCTTTTCTTGCCAGTTTATCTAAAGTTGGCATCTTTATATCGGGATTGTTCCAGGACACGTCATTCCAACCTACAAAAGAATGTTATGTACATGTATTTTTTTTTCTTTTTTGAGTACAATGTAAAAATGAATTGATCGAAGCAAATGCCTGTTTTTCTTTTCAGTTTCAATTCATATAACAAATAATACAATATGTTATTTTGCAACTTTGTCTACATTTTGTACTAAGGTTCATTTCATTTTTGTAAAAGTTATTATACAGTTCAAAGTGCTTTTTAGAAAAATAAAAAAGGAACCATTTAAAAAGACCTTTATGATGAATACATATATACTTTTCCTGTTCGATACGAGACATTCTGAAATCAGATGTACTAAAATTGAACATCAATAGTGAGAATAAAAATATGTGTTGAAGCGAAATATTCATGAACATCCTTCAAAACACTGCATGAAAGCTAAATGAGCCATGCTATGAGAAAACCAACATAGTGTGTTTTCGACCAGCATGGATCCAGACCGCTAACGGTTTCTCTAATTGCTATAGGCTTTGAAAGCGAACAGCATGGATCCTGACCAGACTGCGCGGATCCAAGCTGGTCGCAAACCCACTATGTTGGTTTTCTCATGGCACGGCTCAAATATCATTTTAAGATTTTAAAAGGATGTCTTAGTCTTTGCATATATTGAAAAAAAACATTATTTTGTAACATATCATTATTGCATTGACAAACCCTTACAGTTGTTTACGTGATTCTCCGCATGCAATTGTATGACTCATAATTAGAAACAGCGCCGTTGTCTCAAAATAACCCCTACAGACAGATTTTATGGCTGGTAAAGGGATTATGTATTATTGCAATCGTGTGACTTTGGTATATTACACTAACTTGTTAAAACCTATTAAACAGTTGATTTGACATCAGAAATTTTGATTATTATGGTTAAAGTGTTGGTAGAAACACATGATGAAAACCCAAATGACCTTAGTCAGGTCAGTTAGATACCAGCGGGTTGAGCAAGTTCACTCTTGTATTTGATGGTGCGCAGTTTTATAAGATAGTGACCCGAGATAACATTTTCAACATCGTATGTTTAAAGATAAATGGACCTCGTGCGATCTTTTTGTAATAAAACGTTCAACTTTTAGTTTGTTTATATCGTAATGTAACAGCCTGCGATTTGTTAAATTGAACGTTTAATAATACTGCTTAATAATAAACACTTGTGGCCTGGCATCATCACTGCATATTAACAGAGACGGAAACGCACTTCTGTTTTGAATACATACAAAGCGGAGAACACTTTCATCAACTGCCTGTCTTCTGTTTTCGGTATATCCATAAAGTCAACACAAAATCAGTATCATGAAAATACAAAATTAAAAATAAAAAGACCGCCATTTGCGATGATAATATACAAAAATTATTTAAATAATTTCATTGTTCAACTTCCAAACTTTTGATGGTGGAGGCAAACTTCTGGTACCCCAATATTTTTAGCACGGACGAGCACTCCGATGGAACCACAAACCTTCCGTTAGCCAGCTGGATGGCAACTGCGGTTTCGAACACTCAGTGGCGAGGGGTAACTGATTCGATCCACTCAGTCACGGAAACCCTACAGATCTGTTGACGAAACATGTACTTTACGACTTACCTAAATCGTCAGCAAGGATGAACAAGATGTGCGGCTGCACTTTCACATCAATGGCGAGTATTAAAGTCGGCAGCAAAGCTAATCCCAGGATTATATTAATACATGTACTTGACATCATGGTGTGTCTTAATTTTAACTGGGACAACTTTTGCATAAGATTAAAATCACAACAAAATTGTTATATTCAGAGTATAAAATTGTTCCAAACAAACTGCTTTCACATCCAACTTTTAAATCTAAAAATTAATTTTTATCATTTTTGGCTTATTGATTATCGATAAAGCATTTCTGCAACACCAAACAAGCCGCCTGCTGCAACTCGTGTCGCAGTTCCACCGAATATGTCAAGTAGAGTCTGTGAATTTCACGTCTTTTGCCAAGAATTTCTAATTATTTTCTTAAAATCCTGATGTAAGCACTTTTGAAATGATCCCAGCAATATTTGTAATTCCCCACGAGCTAAGGCAGCTGTTTAATCGATTAAAAGGCACAGGGACTAGAAGTTTACAATATGTAACGTAACGATCTATGACATCATAATGTAAAACATAACATCGCTTTATTTGTGATTTAAATCATTCGAGATTCTTTCTGATGATATAATAAGAAAAATAAAAATATACAAGTAATTTAAATCAATGTCCAAATTATACTTTTTAGCTTTTATTTTAGACTAAATAACAAATCTGTCCGCTAAAAACGCAGTATTTATAATTTTACAAAATACCACTTGTTTCTTATTAGATAAATCTAATTCATATGACTCCTTTGACAATAAATGTTGCTTTTTATACATTCACTATAGAAAGCTTAAGGCTAAAGATAACCAAAATAGAAAAGTCTTTATAACTGCTGATGATTACGCCATAGAAAACTCAGATAACATTATTAAAATATCCAGTTGTTTTATAGCTTATTTGAAAATTCTTTGTAAAAGAATTTCGCTAAAGGAACAGGATTACAGATTTTTTTATGAGAAAGCGTTCTCATTGTTAGTATATAATGCAAATGATAAATACGAACAAAAATGACCCTGTACGTACTAGGCATCATTTGTTTATATATGTGCGGTTATAACTTAGGGATAGCAGCTCGATTAAATTCTGGGGGATCAGCGGGTCCAGGTAAAAGTTATGTGAACACCGCCTTACTACTTCCTTTTACGTCTTGATAGGTCGGTTTCAAGAACTATCAAGACTTTTTTTTTCAAATAAAAACAAAAGAAACAACTAAAAACACTCGTGTAGATAGTGGAATACGTAGAAATGTTATCTAAGTTGCCTTAGCCGCACTTTAGATCACACAAGAGCACTGAAGTATCACTTTGATAGTCATCATTGTTTTCCCGGAGGAATTTCGAAAGTACTCACACATGTCTTTATCTTTGCGTTAAAACATTAAAAAAATAATCGAAACGCTGCGTATGTTATCTGCACCAAGAAATCAAATAATTCAACAATCTTTCCTCGGGCGCCATGATACTTTGCATTTATATCTTTTTTTATTATAATTTTTAAAATTTAATCCCTTAATTGTAGATTTGTGCGACATTAGGACCAGACCAGACATAATGCACTAACCATATGTCAATATAAAATTTATAATTTCGTTTTTCAAGCGTGACGTTGCACAATAAGACCTACTCGTATATCTATCAAGACAAAAAAAATCGAAGTTAGTGCATCGAAGATTAGAAACAGGGGTTGAAGAATTTAATTCAACACTAGACTAATAAAAATATGATTACAAGATATGCGTGCAGTTTCATAAAAGGAACATGCAGTAAATGATAAAGCACTTCTCTTTTAACTGAAAATTAACAGTGAACGTTATCATTAATTTTCAGAAAGGGTAAAGGTACGGTCTGCAAACCTTCAAAATCGCGACTGTTTGTTTACTTTACTGTACGTTTCAATAGTTATCTTTGTATTTGTATTTACTTTGTGATTATTTACATCTGCATGCATATTTTGTCTTTACCACTAACTTTGTCAGAAAAAAAGTTACACAATTTAATTGACTAGCTCCTAGACTATCATGTACATGTATCCTTTTACATTTTTATGCTTTAATGTAGTGAACTGAGCCAGTCTATATCCTATGTCCAATATCATATGATAATTTTAACATCGTTCGTCTTTGAAAATATCTCTAAAATAGACATGCTTTTGTCTCTACGACATAGAATTAGACAAAAAAAGGGAGAAAATTTAAGAATAGCTTTATTATCAGTCTAGTGGCTAGTCTAAAAATTTAAGTAACAGCTCTCAAAACGCATTAAACATGAGAAAATGTTTTATCTATAGGGTGTGTCTATCTCTTAATGAGATGGTGATCTGTTCAGCGTGGATTAAAAGAAGACAAACTGGAACATGTAAAAACCAAGGTGAACATCTGGTACATGATAATTACAAACGATTTACGTAATCATGTTAATGTCGATGTACCTGATAAAAATTCTGATTTCTATCAAGATTTTTTTTTCATTCTGCTGGTAATCTGAATTTATTTATTTATTTATTTTATTTATCTGATTATGTTTATCATGGACGTAGAATTGCAAAGTTAAGCTGTAAAATATAGGGTCTAAAATAAAAGAAATCGTGTGTTATATTGAAAAAACAACAACAACAACAACAAAACATAAACGTAAAAGACTTTTTTAAAAATTATTTTTACATTTTAGGATCTAAAGCACTATACTAGTCGACGTTTATGTGTACAAGTAAATTATGGCAAAATTTCAGTAATGGTGTACAACTGCCTCACGGTAATACCATTAACCCAGTTTTATGATAGATAACATACTGACCGAGAAATATGAACAAACGGGTGTTCACAATCCGTTCTGTTTTTCAAATTACTCAGTTTATTTTCGTATAACTGCGATAATTTTGATCAATATCATGGAAAAAAGTTTTGTTTTTCGAAGAAGTACATTATTTCGCTGGAAAAAAAATGAGTATTCATCTTTAAATAACCTAGCGTACTGAGAAAATCGTAGACATTGGTAAAACAATTAAATATGTGTTTAATGCTTGAACTTTTAATCTGACATTTACGTTTTTAAAAGCATTATTAAGTGCATGAAAGCGAAAACATGCCACTTTCAGTTAAAAAAAAAAAAAACTATTAGTCACTTTATTTTCTATATGGGAGACCCAGTTTCTTGATACTGGTAGAATACAGAAGCATGTAAATGTCGGCATGCCACAATGTTATAAGAACCATATGTATCTAAAATACATTTAGCAACAAAAAAAAAAAAAAAAAAAAAAAAAAAAACATGAGGAATTAAAACAAGATATTTCATTCATAGGAAATCCCCTCCTATAATATACGTTCCGCAACAAGTTTAGTTGGTCAATAAGAGGGACTATAACCCACTGGCTGCGATATAGCTTATCAATATTAGCCATTTTGTGTTTTTTTCTTGGACACCTTTTTTTGTTTTGTTTTGTTCCCCTTTAAGTGTCAAGTTTAATTGACTACATCTTCATTATTAACTAGCGAACTTTTGGAAAGGAATTTATATACTAGTAAGCTATCAGCTTGTTTTCCAATCCATGTATTTGACCTGTAAAAATTTGTTGTACATGTTATGTGTATTTTGTATCAAAATAAATATTATTTCAACTAAACTAGCGAACTGTTGTAAAAACGTTCAATCTTGATAAATCTAAATGTGATATCGTTACAAGTAGGTAACTGTCCTTCTAATAAGTTTGCCCAACGTGTATGATACTTAATTTTTTCCGTTTTCCATAAGTTTTCGGGAACTTTCGGCGCATTAAATTACTCGTTGTTCAACTTGTTGCTCTTGTTTATTATGCGACTTATATAATGGCCAGTATAGGATTCCGTACATTTTCATTGAACACTGTCAGCTCATAAAACTCCGGGATGTTCGAGTTCATTGTCCGAGATTAAGCGCAACGAACGCTCGGCATATACGTGTGTTTTACGCAAGCAGATTTGTATCTACAGGATTATGCTTTTTAGTCGATGATTTAGCGGTCAAAACTATCCTATTAAAAGTTCATTTAAGGTTACTTTTTTGTTATTTTGTTATATTATTAAACATAAATAATTTATCTGCTGACCTGACAGTTTTTTTTATATTTTTAAACCGGGTATTGATCCTATGGTCTGTCACGTCTTGGTACCATGACAATTTTGTAAACATAAGGAGAACTGGCCGAGTTTTTCAAGTCATTGACTTCAAACAACTTGCTCCTTGTCGCTATGTGTTCGATACCTCCTCTGGGATAGGAATTCTTTCATGCAATGAAGCCAAACAACTGTTTTACGTGATGTCTCAAATACCTCCCTTAGTGTCACCTGTGGTCTTCCTCCACCAGGAAACGCTGGAAAATCGCCATATGACCAGTTCTTGTATTTTTGTGACATTAAACCCAAGGAAAATGAGGTTTAATAACTATTTTTTTTCTATTCAAACATATCCAATAGTTTCTATTACTAGTCGTTTACGCTCATGTTTAAGTAGGCCTTGTTATCTAAGTGTTTTGTTAGAAAGTGTGCTCCATGAAAACTTAAAATTACATTTTCTACGAAATTTTAGCATGCTAAGTGCATGTTCGACTATATAGATCTCGACTTGACATACACGTTAAGTGTTAGTACAAAGACTATACAATAATTATTACTGATTATGTACTTTAAAGACTGAGATGCATGACTTATAGAAACACAAAACTGAACCCTTTGACAGGAAAATGTATGCTTTTATTTATTTTTTTATTTGTATGCTTGTTGTTGTTGTTGTTTTTTTTTCGGAAAAAAAAATCCGCTGGAAATATTATAAATAAGAAAAATCATAGACAGCTTGGATATTTAGAAATTCCAAATTAAAGTTGTATTTCAAATAAAAATATAATTTTGCAAAATTTCGTTTCTTTTTATTATTCAACCGGCTCGGTAGCTAGGTGGTAGAGCGTCCGCTTCGTGTGCGGGAGGTCGTAGGTTCGATCCTCGGCCGCGTCATACCAAAGACGTAAAAGATGGAACCAGCAGCTTCCTCGCTTGGCGCTCAGCATTAAGGGGATAGTGCTGGGACTGGTCAGCCTGGTGTCAGTATAATGTGACTGGGTGCGGGGGGGGGGGGGGGGGGGGGGGGTATCATGCCACGTGTCTACGGCGTGATATTCCAGTGAGGCAGCACTATAAAGCTGGTCATTGTGCTCACTGCTACAAGTAGACACCGTGGTTTATATGACTGAAAATTGTTGAAAAAGTCATTAAACCCGAACACACACGCACACACATATTTTTTATTATTCAATGACCCGAGGACCTTATTGTATACTTAGATTTTGGTATAATCGCTTTGAACTCAATGTTTTAATTACTCGGTAAGATTTCTAAATATAGAATTCTGATTTCTGTGACCTATAGTTTTGACAGTTTTACATAGTATTATAAATAAAATAATATGTTTTCCTTTCAAAGTGAAATCCGATTAGAAACGATAGACAAATAATGACAAGCCGAATAGCGCCGGGCTGACAGGCGGCTACAGCATTTCATGAGGATCTTAGTAAACTAGAATTATTACAAAATTAATTAACAAAAGCAACCTTACAGAATAATAAGCTGTTTAGTGTAATACATTTATTCGTAAATGTTGCCTTAAGACTATTTTTGTAGAGTAATATAATCCGCGCAATGCTATGTGAATTACCTGACGGTCATTTGTGTAAGTTTTGTTATCTCGACTTCTCAAACCCTAGCAGAAGGTGAAAAATTGTAAGCCATGGTGTCCGTGCATGCGCGTTGTTTTCGTCCGCGCGTACTTTACATACTAATTAAATAACTTCACAACCTTGATAGGAGTTTAACTCTTCATATATGGACAAAGGGCATTCAGTGAATGTGCAGTGTGAAAAATCATATCTCCACGTTGTTTACTTTTGAATTTTCTCTCTCTTAAAGTCTAGAGGGAACGTAAACTGTATATAAATGGGGAAAAGCAGTGCCAAAGAACCATTAACATATATCAGGTGCACCTTTAGGCATTATTTCATGTACGGGTGGATACACTGGTAGACCTTCTGTTAGCAACTAACACGGCGTCATCTCATGAATGAATTCTAAACCCCAACTAAAATTTCGAACCTACAGCGGTGAAGGGCAATGATTCGGGGTCACTCGCTCATATATATTCCTCTAGGAATTGGAAGACAACGACTTTGGAGACCCCAAAATCGCTGATATAAGTAAAGAAAATTCATAAATAAAGTTTCACAGTAATGTTTTATCGATAAATCTGCAGCTAATCAAAGTCACAAGTATAATCGTTTTTAAATTACTGAAAAATCAGATATTTCGCCAGGATAAAATTTTGCTATATTGAAACTGTTCACTGTAAGACTAGTCAAACCCTTTACACCACTTGATATCACATTTAAAACGATGCATGAATCAAGCTTTTCGTAGGTTAAGCTATACATATGATTTCCTATGGTTTGAATTTGAAATAACTAAATGTATTCAAAATAGCTAAATCATTTAACTACAAAGTTCAGCAGTACGCGAGAACGCAATTGGCCTCATTTGAACTGTAATATTTAGAGCAATTTACTTAGGCAACTGCCAATGTCCTAACCGATTAAGTTTACATGCCCTAGTGTTATCAAGTGTGATTCAAATAGTGATACCTATAATGATTTTGTGACCTAACGTATTATAATGGGGAACCAGTTGCATGTAGAAGTCATACAACTTTGTGCTATTGTCACGTGTCACAGAGAAATTTTCTGAGGTCCGTTCTTTTTTTTTAACTACGTCTGTTAAAAAAGATTTCATCTCTGGATAAAATTAAGCTTTAGTATATAGATCAACACCTTTTATCCGAATTCTTGGATTTGACCGATTGGTGAACCGCCTCGGTAGCCTAGTGGTAGAGCGTCCACTTCGAGTGCGGGAGGTCGTGGGTTCGATCCCCGACCGCGTCATACCAAAGACGTAAAAATGGTACTAGTAGCTTCCTCGCTTGGCGCTCAGCATTAAGAGGATAGTGCTAGGACTGGTCAGCCTGGTGTCAGTATAATGTGACTATAAAGTTGTGCATTGTGCTCACTGCTACAAGTAGACACCATCGTTTATATGACTGAGAAATTGTTGAAAAAGACGTTAAACCCGAACACACACACACACTTGACCGATTGGTATACGATATGTGTAAAACAAATAATGAGGCCAGTAAGGCAATCCTTTAAAAACATAATACACAACCAAGCCAAACGACAGTAGATCGGGCTTTGATTGAGTCTGCTCATAAGGGTTAATGACACGAGCCACACACTCATACTCCTGTTTTAATAAAATTCTGTTAAATAGACATTTCACTGGACACTTAGTACCAGAAAATGTAATAATGCCGAGTCCAGATATGGCACTGTAAGTAAAAAGATCCATGATGGCCCCGAATCGCTTATCTAAGATTCACAGTTTGCTTGAAACTGAAAACGTTTTCGTAGAGGGTCACTCAAGTTAATAAGTCTGTGAAATCATTTAGAAATAGGCCATTGATTCATGAAAAGTATATTATTTTTTTCATGACGTTTAGGCGAGAAAAGATTAGTGTCTGTTGTTGTGATGTCAGGAAAGGGGACAATTGTTACACAATATATTAAAAGGCAGTATCAAGAAATAGTAAAAAACATGGAGTTAAGGTAATTTGTACGGTGGAAGATGGTGTGATACAAACAGATAATATGAAAATCATATAAAACTGAAGAAAAAAAATGCCGTTGGGGAACGAGGGAATTGCGGGATATGATGACGTAGGGGTTGAAGGAATTTCGAAGAGATTCATCCAAGACACTTTTGGTTCAAATTATTTTCAATCGGGTCAGCAGCTTCAAATGGAAGATTTTTAAAGTTTTCCATAAAACCATGTAGAGAAAACTAGACTCGAACCGTCGTCTTTTCGACAAATCAACATAACTAGAAGGAATTTGGTAGGGAGTCACTCAAGGAACATTTCTGTCAAACTGGTTTGAAATCATAAGAATTTTCCGTTTAGCTATAGATATAGAGAGAAAACTGGTCTAGGAACCTGGCGGCTATGTTGTTTAACGAAAACGAATAATTTGAAGAAATTCTGTTCAGGGTCATCGAAGGAATATTGCGGTCCAGAGGGAAATAAGTTTTTCATGTAGCTATATTTGGAAACTAGCCTCCTCACTGACGACCATGTTCTTTCTAGCGAAACAGAATGATTTGAATGAATGTGGTGGAGATACACCAAATGAACATTTCTAAACAAAGTATTTCAATGTCAGGTCAGCGATTCCTTAGAAGTGTTTTTATTGACACAGAATTTATGCAAGGATGACCAAGATTGGAAAAATTTAAAAGGGGGCCACCCTTAGAAATTGGGTTGAAATCATGCTTGGTGGTTTAGAAAAGATATTCTAGAAAGGAATTGTTGACAGACGACAGACGGCGGACGGACGGCGGACGGACGGCGGACGTACAACGAATATTCAGGCTGACCATGAGCAATTCTTGCTCAGGTGATTTAAAAAGCCGAACATTTACGTTTTGCATTTTCTTTTTTTTCTGTCAGATCAGTGATTTCTATTTCGCACGTTCTGAGCCCTTTGGATAAGAAACAAATGACGTACATATATCGTACCAGTAAATATAAAATGACTACAGCTCCGGTATAGTTTCGTTTCGTGTTTGTATTTGATGTTCTACAAATGGAATGCCAGGGATTTACACCATTCCAACGTGTTTGCGATTTCAATATACACACATGTACTCAAAATTGCGTATCAATGACCTCTTATAAAATACCTAGACCCCCAAAATCATTTTTTTTTTGGAGAAGGAAACAAACTCGTTTTTATCTTCATACGAAAATAGAATAGGTCGCCCTACCCGACATAAACGAAAATGTTGCAGGCTCGGCTTGATATTGCCTGTTCGTGGACGGTAGTGGAAATGCAAGCTACCGTCTACGCCCTCTAACCCCGGTATTTGAAAACGGCATTTTGTTCAATTTCACGCGATTGTAAAGTGATGTGTTGTTTATTGAATATAAATAATATTTATGCGCAATTAACCATTTTTATGCATACTAAATAGTTTCGGCAAACTAAACATGCTATTCTGTTACCATTGGTTGTTTGCAATGTATGTTTTATTTATTAAAATGCTGAAATAAAGATAAATTATCATTTTTTTGTAGATTCATTGCTGGCAGTGTATTGGAATAGCAAACAGGTTTTTATAAATAAAGATACAGCTGATGTTCTTTTTTTTTTATCTTTATTCATTTTTTTTTATTTCATGTTTCTTTATAGAACTCAGCCGTTTTCAAAGAGCATGCTTTAAATACAATTTCACGCACATTTCTGAAAAATGACTAAATGCTTCCATTTTGAAGAAACAGAAATCAAGAAGTAGGAAAAACCGGATACACTGTCTGTCAGAAATTACGCTGAGGCGGCTCTGTTTAATTTAATCGTCTGTATTATTTTTCTTCTTCGTGGCCTACTGAATTTGTTCTCCGTATTGCAATGACTTAGAGTATTATTGTCCACAGCATAATTGTTCGGCATAAGAATGAAGCGAAGCAGGAAAGCAATAAAGAAAAAAGTGATAACACGATGGAATATCATGAATTCGTTTCTACTTTTCACAGATATCTACTTAGAACATACAACACACGCAAGCTCACGGCCATTCGGATATTCTTGACATGGAAGAGAACCGCACTCCACCTCTGTGAAATATAATACTTTTCCATTTTTATTGTCTTCGCCGTGAAAAACAGCTTCCGGATCGGCATCAATGCACGAGTACTCGGATGATGCCTTCTCTTGGTTGTATCCAGTCATTATGTAACCCGTGTATTCAAAGGTCCAACCTGCATAGCAGCTAGTTTTTCCAGGCATCATAATGGTCGTGGTTCTTGGACTTCTACAAACTGCACAAGGGACATCTTCGTCGTGCATTGGTTGTGGGAATGGATCAAATAGATCAGGATGATGCATTTCATACTCTGTCCCATAAATGCGTCCTCCAATATTTTGGATTCCATCAACATATTTTGCCCAGTCAGGGTTTTCAGGAAGACACAGGAAGTTGGAAGGACCGGCCGGAAGATTATATTGTTGCCCTGCCGCATATCCTTAAAGTAAGAAGATATTTTTATGAATGAACTAATGATTTACTTGTGCTATAAATTGTTAACAATTACGTAATGATTCGGATATTACATTGCTCTCTCTCCCTCTTTCTGTGGGACTTTCATCTGGATATTCATGTTAATGCCAAACAGGCCAATTTTTGTTTAACTTAGAAAACTGTACTGGTATAATACATTAAAATACCTACCAGAATAAACCTTTTCTGTATCATTTGCACCACACGTGGTTCTCCCCCATCTTGTGTATAAAGAACCACTGTCTGTGATAAAATAACAACATACTTTTGTTCCTTTATAGATACGAAAGAGTATCTTTAACAAATGACTTCTACAGATCTAATTACCACATCACAAGAAAACTACACAATTATTACAGAATAAATATATAAGTCCGAGTTTATAAATCAGCTGCGTTGAATAGTCAATATAAGTTTGATGACTTTCCTAATATAGGACTTGAGATCTTTCTCAGTTTATTTCAGTTACTGTAA
The DNA here is from genome assembly GCF_021730395.1 of Mercenaria mercenaria. Taxonomy (NCBI): domain Eukaryota; kingdom Metazoa; phylum Mollusca; class Bivalvia; order Venerida; family Veneridae; genus Mercenaria; species Mercenaria mercenaria. The sequence continues at coordinate 7,220,410 of NC_069377.1, read as the reverse complement.
TATTTGACTCACCTCTTTTTAAGGCGCTTAGTGATGTCTTCAGCTGCGAATTTTCGGCCTTAAGTGCTTGAATTTCTTGTCGGATGTTTTGCAGTTCCTGGAAAACATCATCACTGCTATGTAGAACAAGTCTCTTTTCACCATGAAAGGATTGTCCTCCTGCAAAACGATAAAAGAAAAGAATAACGAATCCAATATTCATGACCAACTGTCGTAAGTATGTCACATACTAAGCAGAAATTATACCGACACATTATGTCAGTAGAGATATTATACATGTAAAGATAAAACCTGAACTCAGACACACAGTGTTTGATAAGAAGTTCCCAGTCCATTTATTTATCCATTTTTATACGTATCTTGTTATTTACTCAAGAGCTAGATCAATATTTTGGGGAAAAAATCGAACATCATCGATCACAGAAAGAAAGTGGAGTTTTTGCATGAAAATTAAACAGCATGTAAAACATGTATAATAGTCAACAAAACGATTGTCAATTTACTCATATATGTATTGAAAGGGTCTGCATGAAAGATCGCATTTCAGGACTGGTCAACGCTTTTAAAAACTCACCATTTTTCAAAGAACTGCTGCATGTCTTCGTTTTGATTCATTTGCAATAATGTCACTGTGCTAAAACTTCACACAACTAGGTTTAACATAGCTTTCAACAATTTCTTTAGTCACTTCCACTTACTGGCCATTATGTATAACTTGGGCTGAAATTTGGTCGTGTTATATATCCTTTTGCACAAAGTTTATATCTCAGAAGTTAAATATAAGTATTTTTCTTGTAGTACGATAAACAAAATCTCAAAATAAATACAGCAATACTTGATTTCCTTCTTGCTCTGGCGCTGTGACTTGCACCTGTTAAAATGTAAACGATAAAATAAAAAATATTGAAAGTATTTGAGAACATTCAAAGAATTTGGCGAATCGCTTTTAGCAGAACATAAACAGACTGAATAATTTTATAATGTTCTTTAAGGTTATTGCATATGAAGGTTACGGCAAGTGTTCGATTTACCAGGCGTTCCCAAGCGTGTCGCCATTTAAGTTCATATGGTTTTACCAACGTCACGTGATTTGCTTGTAATTAGGATTACAAATAGTACGGAACGGTACGGGACAGTACGATAAAACATGCACTTGGATAAAGAGTTTCGTATTTGGCCCGGGTACGTTTAAAGGCATTTATATTCAGCTGGTTATTCATGATGTTTACAGAACTAAGTATCCATGCGTACGAGTTAATATTGTGTAAAATAAATATATGCTTGAATCGGTGTAGACGGCCGGGTCTAAAATATTACCTGAGGTAACAGAGGTCAGACGAAAAGGAAACGGTCATCCATCCATCCGGTATGAGCTCAAATTTGCGGAAAAAGCAAACGGTTATGAGAAACTTTTCTTCCCCCCCCCCTCCCATTATTTTCGCCTGGTCACATGCTTTATAGAAATATACGCATGTTTGAGGTCAGTCATTTGCAGATAATACGGTACACGTCGCGCAAGGTGTGCATTTTGGGCCATTTTTTGCCACAAAATTTTGTGTTCTGAAACCGGCGTTTTACTCGTTTTTATCATAGAAACAACGGAATCGGCAGGCTGAAAATGTCACATGATGAAGTGCTATGTATATGCAATACATTTGCTCAGCACTTCCCTGGAATTTTTCTATATTGGATGTTTTATGATTTTTTTTCGCACTGGTATCAGCGCAGATTTGTGGAATTTTCAAATTTATTGTCCCTTGCCCCCCAACTACAAAATTTCGGTGGTTTTGAGATATTCTGCTAAATCTTAATGTCTCCCAAAACAAAGTTAGTATATGATCAGTTAAAAACTCTACGGTTATGTATGAAACTATTTATCTTACGGATCTTGAAAGTTACCTAGATAATAAAGTTTCGTAAAACTAAAATGATAAACTACATAATGTAATACTGGCTTACAAATTTGTTTTTCAAATTAAGAAATTCAGCTTGCTACGGAAGGTTTAGCAAGCAAGGAAAAATACAAAAAAAAAAGAGGATTTCTTCGCGATTCTTAAATCCATATTTCCCGACAAAGGTACACCACCTTAGATTGTACACGGTATTAAAATATGAAACAGAAGTAGCCAGTTTCTGTATCTCATGTCTGACCCGATGGTTAATCATTACCCTGCTAAATTTCTATAACGAACTTGTCCATCTTTCAATTTGGACAGTACCATGAACTGTTAAAAGGGGTGCTTACCAAAAGGATACTAGCTGAAGAGCGAACAGTGCAGATTATAATCAGACTGCAGGGATATGCAGGCTGATCATGATCTACACTGCTCGCAAAGGCAGAATCAGTTGTGTCAAGCATGCTAAGGGTTAATCGAAATGATTTTATCCGGTTTTATCAAATCCTGCATTGAAAAATAATCTTCTTATTTTGTGCAATAATAAATCGCTACGTCCATTGCAAAAGCAACGAGTAGAGATGCACAACTCAAAAGTAGGCAACACTCTAAATATGTTTGCAGAGCAACAAGAGCTCAGTACCCTTGTAAACTCCTCTTGAGCATGCATAAGATATGTTTCAGAGAGGTATTTCGTATTCGCTAACTCATAATAAGAAGTCTTGTTTAAAAGTTCCCCAAATATGACTTGGGAACTTTCGCCAGCATGGGAAATTGTACAACACAGCTGAAGAAATACTTCATTGAACATTGGCCTTTCATGTACGATTGCTTCATATTCATGCTAATGTTATCGTGGACTATTTGAAAAAGAAGTTGTGCTTCCCATCCTTTATATTCGTCTGGCCTAACTATTTGCGAGTTCTTTTTTCCCATAGTCTAAACATATACGATGTATATTTTAACATCGAAAATATCTCGGATCTTCAATATTCCAGTGTCTGCACAGAATAATGAAATAAAAGCAACATTGAAAGACTTATTAAACTATGTATAAAAATTGCTATATATTTGCCCAGTTGCTTCGCGTAAGTAAAGTAAAAACGTTTAATTTTTATGGCCCTCTTTCAATGATACATACATGTACGTAAATTCGCTTCCATTTTGTACATTCTCTGATCATGCTGATCTAAATAGACATAAAAGTGACATCTAAAGAGCTGCACTCGGGTCCAGTTGACTGCTCCGAAGTTCAGCAAACTGAACTGGAAGAAAATTCTCTGGTTCAGCAAACTTATATTCGGGTTCAGGAGACTTCGCATGTTTCTTCGCTTTTTGAAGAGATATACGTACACATATTGTTTACAGGGTTGTGCTGGGACCCTGCTGGAGATGATTTTGTCATGTTGTCGGCGTCTTGGTATCCCGCCGACGGCGTCGGAGGTCTGCAACTCGACAGGGCTCTACAGAATTTTAGTGCCAATTTTTGTCGCTATTGATGTAAGGTACGAAGACAACTGTATCAATGACGTATATTGGATTCTTCTGGGACCCGTTACAAATGTATTGGGTATGGTCCCGGCGCCGACGGCGTGACAAATAATGTCGTAACGGAGAATTAAGGTCACTGTTCTGACCTGGGACTTTTCCAGTTGTTTGAGCTGGGCAAGAACGTATTCGGGGATGCGCTGGGACCCCGTATAGTGTATGTACAGCTTGTTTCCGACGCTGACGCCGACGGCTTTCTAAAAAACGGCACTAGAGAGCTTCACAGCAGTTCACTTTTTAAAGCTAAGCATGAATGAAAACGGGGGTTTGCTGGGACCCCGCGAGATACGTATAAGGCATAGAGCCGGCGCCGACGGCGTGATTAAAAATATATCTGCGGTTTATAGGCTGGTTTTGCATAGAGTGTTTGTCAATTTGTTATCCGCATACTTGTGAGAATGTCTCCTTCTTTTGCAAGTGCTAGGGGGCGTAAGAGTTGAAATGAACTCATTATGAATAGACTTAATGAAACCAAGCCTGCTATTATATATGTATATAATAGAATTCCGCTCAAGCCTGCTTAAAATGTTTTGCCACCAAGATACATGTAACAGTCACTGGTATCTGATGGAATATTGAATCTTCTGATTTCGGAATCCTTTTTTACAAGCCAAGTGCGACCACTGTCGTGATTGTGGCTAAATGGCTGTTGGTTACTATATCCTCTGCTACAGGTAACTGTCACTTGTATCTGTTGGTACAGTAAATCTTCTGATTTCTGAATCCTCTTCTACAAGCCAAGTGCGACTGTCTTGAATGTGGCTGAATGGCTGTTGGTAGTTGAACACCAAGCTGGCCTCTTCTCGCTTGGTAATGGGCAGGATTTTGCCATGTGTCTTTTCTTCTGAAAATAATAATGATAAAAAATAAATAATAAATGAATAGAATGCGTAAATGCTATTAAGCTGGTGACGTGATCCTAGCACAGTGCAAGCGGCTGATGTTTGAATAAATAAATCAGTCTCTGCAATTCAGCTGTGTACTGATGGCCCACCGAGCCAACTGTCTAGCTGATACGCATCTATCCCTTTCTACTGTTTACGTTATCTATCTTTTTTTTTAAATCATTACGTTGATACCCGCATAAGAAAATGGTCAATATTCATACTTTACTCTCATACAATCAAACTTAGAAAAAACATTACTGCGCGTTGGCGAGCGTTTTTTCTCCGCCGGATGCAATTACTGTACTCAGCTTAATTTTGTCCCGCCGACGCGAACAACATGCTGGTCACATCATATTGTATGATATATATTTGCTTTCTTAAAGGACCTACCTACACAATGATACCATATATAGCGATGCATGCATGGTGTAAGTTAACACGTGGACAAATGTTCGAGAACCGTGCCTATCACAAGTACGTAAAAAGTCGTTTTAGCCTGATTTGCTCAGCGCTATAACAGCGCTATGTTTTATACGACCTTCTTAGGTACTGTATCTTGCTAGCATATATGTGACTAAAATAGTACCTGTGTCTTAAAGGAGGGGGAGAACCCATCTAAAACATTTAAATCATCACTAAGAAAAAATATTTATTTCGCCTCGGCGAGCAGTACATATTATGTATCTTTAGATAACTTTATGTTTATGTTATCTTTTTTATTAAAAGCATTTTGTCGATACCCACATAAGAAAAATGGTCAATATTCATACTCGGACTATCATACAATAGTAGTTAGGGTCTAAAGGATGAGCAAACACATAATAAACATTTAAATCAAACTTTGAAGAAAAAAATACTGCGCGTCGGCGAGCGTTTTTTTCCGCCGGATGCAATTACTGTACTCAGCTTGATTTTGTCCCGCCGACGCACATCTTTATTTTTAGCATGTAAGTTAATGTATGTTGTAGCATAATTAGTGCTCACGTCTTTCTGAACGTTTAAGTGGACCAAGAGAACCAATTATAAAGTATCAAAAGCGATACTTAGAAAAAAAACAACAACATTTACTTGGATACTGCTCAGTGCTATAACAGCGCAGGGTTTTATACGACCTTCTTACGACAGTTTCTGGGTGGCATATATGTGGCTGAAATAGTAACTGTGTTTTAAAGGAAGGGAAGAACCCTTTCTAAAACATTAAAACCATCACTTAGAAAGAATATTTATTGCGTCTCGGCGAGCAGTATATATTATGTATTTTTAGATAACTCTATGTTCAAGCTATCTTTTTTTTTTATTTTTTTTGTTGATACCCACACAAGAAAAATGGTCACTATTCATACTTAACTAAAGGAAGAGGAAAAAACACTTGATAAACATTTAAATCAAACTTAGAAAAAAATATACTGCGCATCGTCGAGCTTTTTTTTCCGCCGGATGCAATTACTGTACTCAGCCTGATTTTGTCCCGCCGACGCGCACTTTTATTTTTAGCATTTAAGTTAATGGTATAGCATTGGTAGTGCTCACGTTTTTCTGAACGTATTAGATGACCCAAAGAAACAATTATAAAGTATTAAAAGCGATACTTAGAAAAAAAAAACCAAACATTTACTTGCAAACTGCTCAGCGCTATTATACGAAAATGGCCGTTTCAGCTTTATTTACAGCGCATTTTAGCTTTACTGCCGGTCACATGCTGCTCATATCTTACTGTATAATATATATTTGCTTACTTAAAAGCCCTTCCTACAAAATAAAACAATATATAGCTGTGCATGCATGGTGTAATTTAACACAGGGACAAAAGTTCGAGACCCGTGCCTATCAGAAATACGAAAATTGTCGTTTTAGCGTTTCTTACAGCGCATTTTAGCTTTACTGCCGACCACATGCAGGTCATACCATAATGTTTGATATATATTTGCTTTCTTAAAGGCCTTACCTACAAAATAAAACCATATATAGCGGTGCATGCATGGTGTAAATTAACACAGGGACAAAAGTTCGAGACCCATACCTGTCAGAAATACGAAAATTGCCGTTTTTGCCGTTTTTACAGCGCGTTTTAGCTTTACTGCCGACCACATGCAGGTCATACCATAATGTATGATATCTATTTGCTTTCTTAAAGGACCTACCTACAAAATGATACCATATATAGCGGCCCATGCATAGTGTACTTTTACACAGGGACAAAAGTTCGAGACCCGTGCTTATCAGAAGTACGAAAATGGCCGTTTTATCTTTATTTACATAGCGTTTTAGCTTTACTACCGACAACATGCTGGTCACATACTATTGTATGATATATATTTGCTTTCTAAAAGGACCTACCTACACAATAATATATAGCGGTGCATGCATGGTGTTAGTTAACACGGGGACAAAAGTTCGAGTACCGTGCTATCACAAGTTCGAGCAGTAAAAATTATATATCTTTAGATAGCTCTATGTTCTCTATATTTCTTTTATTAAAAGCTTTTTGTTGATACCAACATAACAAAAAATGGTCAATATTCATACTTTACTATCATACAAATAGTAGATAGGGTCTAAAAAAGGAGGAAACACTTAATAAACATTTAAATCAAACTTAGAAAAAAAATCTGCGCGTCGGCGAGCGTTTTTTCCGCCGGATGCAATTACAGTACTCAGCTTGGCTTTGTCCCGCCGACGCGCACTTTCATTTTTAGCATTTAAGTTAATGGTATAGCATTAGTAGTGCTCACGTTTGCCTGAACGTATTAGAGGACCCAAAGAAACAATTATAAAGTATCAAAAGCGATACTTAGGAAAAAAACATTTACTTGCATACTGCTCAGTGTTATAACAGCTCTGGGTTTTATACGACCTACTTAGCTACAGTATCTGGGCATCCTAATGTGACTAAAATATAGTAACTGTGTCTTTAAGGAAGGGGAGAATCCCTTCTAAAACAGTTAAATAATCACTTAGAAAAGAAACATACTGCGCGTCGGCGAGCATGTTTTTCTTACGGATGCAATTACTGTACCCGGCTTGATTTTGTCCCGCCGACGCGCACAACTGTACGTAGGCGGGGCTCATGTTCCAGTACCGTCTTCTGATTGGATGGTTCTCTGCCCTCTCCTAGTGACATAGATACCCTATGGAGTCTGATATAAAAGGAACGCTGCCACGAAGCGACATTTATTGCATCTTTGGACGATGGCAAGAGTTGTTGTTGTTGAACCTAGAGACGCGCATACGCTCCTTCTGGTAGAAGATAGTGTCTGTTTTGCCAGACTGTCAGACATTTTTCGAGGTCAAGACGTGACTGAGTGTGCGGTTTTAAGTGATCTTGGGTTCGCGTTCTACACACCGTCAGATGCTTGTATTGTCATCAATCAACTTCGCAGAGAGGGCATACCGTTCAAAGTCTTCATGAAAGTGCTGCGAATTTGCGACAAGTCAATAAACCAACGGCCCTTTTCAAAGCCAAGCAAATCACCGAAAGGGATACCTCAGTTCATTGTCAATACTCACGTGAACCAATGGGTTCGAGCATGAATTAGTCTTGCAATTTTACGAGGGAAGAATACATAAGCAAAGCCTCTGCACGTTGGCCACGTATAGCGAATTAGGCTAATCGTGTTGATCCCTTACACCTCGAAGCGGTCTGCAGAGCGGTAAGGGTGGGTTCAGGTACCTCGGAAGGGTACCCCGTTTATTTATTCTTTTATGTTTAACATTGCAAAAGATTACAAAGATACATAAACCCTAACAAATGCAAATTTAATTAATGAATGAATAAAGAAGTTTTACAGTATTAAATTACAAATACACAATGTGAGCATACAATTAATACTACATACCACACAATCATAATTAAAAAGAAAACGCTAAGCCTCCAGCTCTGGGGACCATTCTTGGTTACCCCGTTTATTCAACAAGCCAATGAAGATTCCCTAACAATAACAAATGAGTAGGCATATAAATGATTAATAAATACCTAAATAAAGAGATATAAACATCATGAACTTACGAATAGAGAATTGAAGCATACACTCAATAGGACATACAGAACAATCATTATAAAGAAAACGTTAAGCCTCCTGCTCTGGGGACCGTTCTCGGTTACCCCGTTTATTCAACAAGCCAATGCAAATTCCCTAACAATAGCAAATGAGTAGACATTTAAGCGAGATACTAGAGAAATAGTAGATTGTAAATTGTATATAATAAATAAGTAAAAGAAATACCTATGCGTGTAGCCAATCTAGTTTCTCGCCATCTTCAGACCGTCGAGCGCCGTAATGAAACAATAGCTCCCCTTCTGCTTTAATATCTCTTGTCGCGAGTAGCAAAACAACTTCTGTACCATTTACTTCCCTCCGCGTCGGTTTCAAATTCGGTTTCTTCGCAGAATGATTTACATATATTCCGGGGCTGTAAATTCTCCAGGTGGGTGGTATCCACAATCCGTCGACGCGTCGACACACATCATTGTTCCATGCTTGTTCCTGAAAAACAACATGTTATTGCACAAAGGGGTCCCTATATGCAAATCCTTCAGTCGTCTTTCTGCTTTCTGTGCTGTCCTAATCGCCCCGTGATAGTCGCAAACTACGTCCCCGGCCTTTATCATGTCGTCAGTGGCAAATACTCCTTTTCCTTTTCCGTCGCTGGTGTCTCCAATACAAATATGCTTTCAGTTCTGCTTCTCGATGAATATCATTAGTCCCTCCTCGCTTCTCTGGTTGAAATCTGTCTTCTGTTGGCGTAGTAATTCTGTCATCCTTTTCTGTACTTTGCTCGGGTTGATTTTAATACTGCACTTCTCATACATGTCTTCCGACGTTGGTGGTTGTGGAACCTCTTTCAGCTGGGCAACGGGAATCCTCTTCTGCTTCGATGTCCTTGTCAGTTGCTTCTTCGCAAAATAAAAAGTCCACGCCTCCTCCTTCTTGTACCGCAGCTTCCGATTGATTTGCTTGGCCTGGTCGACCGACCTCACGTTGAACTTGTCCATTATTGCTGTCGTTGAAGGTATCTGAGCCTGCGTTAGGTCGTCATTGAATTGCGCCATCAGTTCCTTCATAATTTCGTTGGTCTTCTTTATGATTGTAGTTTTGCCTGTTTTGGGGGCAATCGGTGGTTGTCTGGGTGGTGTGGCTATGTTGTTCGCGTTGGTCTCCTCTGTCTCATCTCCTTGCGATGTTTCGCCGCCGGTGCTGGTCCCTTCTTGTGGCTCCTGTTGTTCGACTTCTCCTTCTCCTTCTATTGCTGAGCCTGCCGTCAATTCGTATGCCTGTGGATGTTCATCTCGGTCGTGTCTGGCATAATACTGGTACATCCCTTTCATTGTTATTGTCGTCTCTACCGCCTTGTGTTGTCCCAGTGCCCTGTAGGGTGTGTTCGCCACGTGTTCTGAATGAGCCAAATAGTTAGAAATGTTCTTCCTTAAATCATTGTTTAACCTCGAGCTGTACGTTTCAAAACTCTTCCTCGCGTCGTTGGCAGTGTATTCTGGATGCAATTTGTACTTCCTATGTAGTTGTGTTAGTCCATGTGATACCTTAACAAATGGCTGTCCGTCATGTTGTAATATGAAGTTGTCGTTTTTTGTGTTCTTTGCCTGCCCTCTTTGTTGCCTAATATATTTGTTGTAAGATTGAAATTTCTCCTTCCAGTACTCGTCCAAAACAATGTTGGCGTCATATTGTAAAGCGGTCTTATGTTTCCCCACCATCACCACCCAATATTTTTGTCCTTGTTTTACTATTGGAGCCTGACTTGATGCGGTGTGGTACTCTGCTGCTGTTACATTAGTTACCACCGATGGCCAATTGCCCTGCCCCAGGCACACGAAAGCCGCGATATACCTGTTAACTTCCGCGAGTTCAACTTTAGATAGTACCCTCTGTTTGCATGCCTCCATGGACTTCTCGAATGTTGGTTTCGCCACCCTCAATACTGTCTGTACTTCGTACGGTGTCGCTGGGTTGAGTTCGGTCGCCTTCTTTTGTCTCTGTCGATCTCTTGCTTCTTTCTCTAGTTGCTTGAATATTAGGCCAAACTTGTATTTCATTCCTTTAACTCTGTCGTATTCCCTCCTGTCGTCTTGTTTCAGGTTGATGTAGTCATCGTTCACGTAGAAATCTAAAAAGTGTTTCATGCATTTGTTGTAGTTGATGAGCGTCTGTACGTCAACGTTGTGAGATCTTAAAAAGTCGTTGGCCTTTATGTATCTGTCGACGGTAATGTTTCTTATGTTGAATCTTGAAGCTTTTTGTCCCATCAAGTAAGTAAGTCTAACGACGTTTTTCACCGACTGCTCCTTGTTGCACTTCCCCTGCATAGCGTACCATTCCCCTAGTTTTAAGAAGACTTTTTGTTTTTCAAATCCAATGGGAACCGCGTAAAAACCAGCATTGCTTAACCTTCCTTTTGTTCCATCCGTGTAATCGTAGGTGTTCATTAGATTCTTCTTTGGTGTTCTAAGGCCAGGTGATCGGGTTAATGTCCTTTTGTAACCATATGGAGACTTCTTTGGGCCTGACTTCTTCCTTGGTGTCACATCCTCTGGGCTGCTTAGAATTATTCTCTTGCTGTTCCTGCTGACGGGTTTCGTAGGTTCATCATCTTTATCCGTAGAATTGTCCATTGGTGTCTCCCTGATGGTGTCTTCTTGCTCCGCTTCCTCTGTAGAATAATCCAGGATGTCTTCAGGCGGTGTTGCTGTTGCGTCCTCCTCGTCTTCTTCCGTCATGGCCAATCTTCTTCTTGCACTTCCGGTGTCGCTAAAGGTCTCTTCTTCTTTGCCTACCCATCCGCCAATGCCCATTTCGCGTGATAAATCTTCAGTATTCATGGTCGAGTTGTCCGGATCTGGTATGAAACCCCCTACGGCCGGTATCAAATTGGTGGCAGTGTGAGCAGACATTGCAGATTCTGCGGACACGGTAGGCAGACGTACCAAAGGCGGTATATACGCATCCAATGAGATATTCACTTGTGAAGCAGCTTCACGATACTGATACTGGACGTGGTCCAACGAAAGTGGCTTGATCTCGACCTTTTGTTGCATGTGCTGCGGCACTGCTGAATGACCCCAGACCTCCAGCGTGTGGCACAATTCAGCCTTAGTGTACATCCTATCCTCAATCTGGTACGGGTTAAAAAACATGTTTGCCGGGTACTTGGCCATTGACTGCCTTAACTTGTTGATACATGCAGCAGCTTCTTCATTCCTCTTCTCGTCTGGAACGGGGCATTCCTTGCAGGACTTCGTCATATGTCTTTGCAACTGACCTCCATAGTAAGTAACACACCACGGGCAGTATAGGAAAGATCCTCTTGCACCCTGAAATATGATTTAACATACATTAAGAGTTTGTTATTTGCCATGTACGTAACTTCTGTCGCCTACAAAGACAGGTATTATTTATGCAGGTTGTCAAGGCGTCCATTTCGTTTCCATGGCAAAAAAGAACAAAATGGCGGATTTCTTGAATTATTTAACCTTTTTAAATGAAATAAACCATTCTAGTAGGCAGATGGAATAAACATGTAAACAACTTTGCATTTCTCTATAAAATAATGCTTACCTTGAATTCCTTTGCAACTAATTCTCTCCGGCTGCTGACAGGTTCTACCTCTTCATTGGCGATAAATTGCTTCTGAGCCATGTTTCTAGACCTATGAAGTAGAAATAGACAAAATCGGCAAACTTATTAATTTGCTAAACAAATAAATTGTAAACAAAAATAATTTAGAATATCTATATATAATTAAATATAAATGAAAACTATTAATTTGATAGCAAAGTCAATACAGTGAAAACTGTAGATTTATGAGAAATCTAAATAAAATTTATGTGAACACAATGATTAATCACGAAAATATCCCTGATCGCAGTAAATCACTTCAGCTGTTGCATCAGTGGTCAGACTAAGTCGTCTGATTTGCCAGTATATTCTCCAGAGTTTTATACCCAGGTCTTAGATTCTATTTGCAATTAGGTGTATGACACGTTGAGTAACGACGACAGGTGAGATTACTATCAGTAATTATTAGTCCGCTGAGCGGATGGGCTCGTTATTGTTAATGTAGCCCCTAATTGCCAAGTACCGAATACGAATACGAATACGAATACGAATTTTATTGAGCATAAAACATATTACAATGTTTATAGCCATTACAACAATACAATACAGTGCGAAAATGGCAGATTTAACATTTTTCTGAAGAGTACATTAGTCAAATGGAACATTACAAATATAAATAATTTCCAATGGTATTAGAACAGATAACTTTTCTCAAGTGACACGTTTCTTATTTGCAAAGTATAAAAATATAGAAAGATTGCAAACAGTTTTCTTGGATTTTGACGACAAAAGATTATCCAGTTTAGACACAGACGGCCAATGACAATAATACGGTTTAAAATATTTCATTCTCAGATCTCTATAATGCGGACAAACAAGGAGGAAGTGGTATTCTGTTTCGATTTGTTTCATATTACATGATTTGCATAACCTCTGTTCACGCGGTATACTGTCGTATCTCCCTGTTTCAATATAAAGATTATGCGAGGATGTTCTAAATCTAGCTAAAGCTATTCTATATTTATTTTCTTGTACTAAATCTAAATAGTTTTCTAATTCAAAATTATGTTTAAATATGCAATATGTCTGTAAACGAGCCGAGTTATTAATCTCAGTATACCATTTTTGCAAAAATATGTCTATTATTCTTTGTTTGATAGCGTTAAAAGGTATTTCAATATTAAACTGATTTTCCCAGATGTACATAAAACCATGACTTGACAAAATATCCTTTATATAAAAAGCCCAATTTTTGTTACCGTAAGTGCAACCAGCATCTGCGTCAGACTTGAGAAGTAAGTAAGATTGTTTAACAAGAGAGTTATCATTTTGTTTAAGTATGTTTGTCCAATATCTAAGCATTTTGAATTTGCGGAAAATATTTAGGGGAACACGACCTAATTCGCCATAAAGTGCTGCTAGGTTTGTAGACTTTTTTACACCTAAAACTCTACGTTAAAACTTGGTGTGTATTAATTCTACATCTGTGGCCTCGTGTGCCCCCCATATTTCCGAACTAAAATTTAAAATGGACCCCACCAAAGAATCGAACAATTTACATTTCTGATTAATTGGTAAATCTATATGTTGAAAAACCGTAAAAAGCTTATGCAGTGCAAATGACGCGTGTTGTGCAATTCGTTTTTGCGTTCTATACCAGTTACCATTTTTAAATAGAGTAATTCCAAGATACTTAAATGAGTCTACAATTTCGATTGGAGTGTCATATATAAAAAAGTCATGATGGGAATGTCTACCCTTTTCAAAGATCATGGCTTTTGTTTTAGACGTATTTATTTTCAATCCCCATTGTTGACAATAATGCTCTATATCAGTTAGCATTGACTGTAAAGATTCAGGAGATTGTGCAAACAGTACTTGATCGTCTGCGAATAGGATCAAGAAGAGTTTAAGCTCATTTCTGGTGAAAATATCGCTTAGATCTGTATTTATCCTAGTGTTAAGGTCATTGACAAATAACATAAAGAGAAGAGGCGAACTTGGGTCACCCTGTTTTAGGCCGATATTTGATTAAAAAAACTCTGAAAAAGAAGAATTATATTTTACACAAGCCTTAACTTGAGTATACATCGACTTCACTGCTTTGACAAATTTTGAACTAACATTTTCTAGAATAAGTTTTTGCCACAAAAAGGACCTATCTATTCGGTCGAAGCATTTTTCATAATCTATGAAGATGCAATACAGTTTCTTCCCAGAGTCAAGTACTTTTGATACAACTGTGTGAAAAATGAATATACAATCAACTACAGATTTGCCTTTCTGGAAACCAAACTGATTTTTACAAATTTTTTCATTCTTGACTGTCCATTTGGTAAGTCTATTTAACAAAATTTGCGAATAAATTTTTGCAAGAATATTGATTAGAGTTATACCGCGATAGTTTTGAGCGTCATTAACATCTCCTTTTTTAAAAATTGGTGTTATTATACCCTCCCCCCAAGTTAGTGGGTATTCAGTGTTATTAAACAGTCTGTTATATAATTTTAGTAAAATTGCGGAAATAATATCATAAGTCGATTTAAATATTTCACTTATAAGTTCGTCGTTGCCTGGAGATTTATTATTGTTTTGACCAAATACCGCGTCGCGTATCTCTTGTTCTGTAATCTCTGCGTCTAGGTCTTCATCGTTTATATTTTCGTCAATAGAAAAGTTCTGATTATCATTCGAATATTCTTCCCCAAACATTGATTTAAAATGATCATAAAGTTGTTCAATATTTAAAGTATCAGGTTTGTCGTTATTCTTTTTGAATGTATTCTTAATATTTTTCCAAAATTTGCGAGGTTGAATTTTTGCCAAATTGTTTATTCGCTTACCTTCGTCTAATTTAAATTTTTGTTTCGCCATTTTCTTTATTTTATTATAACTAGTACGCGCTCTTACAAAGGAAGTACGCGTTTCGTTTGTTTTATTTCTATTAAAAGCATTTCTAGCCTGTTTAAATTCTTTTCTTGATTCAAAACAGTTCGCATCGAACCATTTATTACTTGTTTTTCTGTGATTATTCGATACATTTCTGTTCCCCTTCATACCGAATACTTCATACGCACTGTCAGACAAAAGTTGAGTAAATGTATGTACCACGTGATCAATAGGTTCGTCTGTCGCAATGCGGATTAGCTGTTGTATAGACCAGTGACTGAGATGAAAACATTGCTTAATTACTTGGTAATCATTTTAAGTGAAAAAAAAAACAAAAACGAAATGTATTGATACATGCATTTTTTTTATATAACAAAGTGCGAAAATGGCCGTTTTAGCTTTATTTACATGCTGGCAATATCATAATGTATAATATTTATTTGCTTACTTCAAGGACATATTATATTATATACTATATATAAAAGTAAAGAAAGGATTTAACAAAATAAGTAACTGCACTTGAAATGAATTTTTAAATTATTACTGAGTGAGTGGAGTTAAAATAAAGAAAATATAAATTTGATAGCAAATAAAATGCAAAATGTACTGAATAAATAACTATAATTAATTTTAAATGAACTTTGAAAAGCAAGATGTATTGATAAATGCTGTTTTATAAAAAAATGTATTCTTAAAAGTAAAGAAAGTATTTAACAAAATAAGTAACTGCACTTAAAATGAATATTTAAATTATTTCTGAGTGAGTGGATTTAAAATAATAAAAAAATGATAGCAAATGAAATGTAAATATACTGAATAAATAACTATAATTAATTTCAAATGAAATTCGAAAAACAAGATGTATTGATAAATGCTCTTTTATAAAAAATGTATTTCATAGAATGAAATTAAAAACTCGGCCATTCATATATGAACAAGTTTAAAAACTGCTTACCTTGTATTTCTTTTCCGCTTATCTTTTCTGACTGACGGCTGATGCTAGTTCTTCCGTGGCGATAATAATCCGCAAAAGCACAAGATATGTTTAAAATATATAAAATAAAAATATTAATTTGATAGCAAGTAAAATGCCAAAATAAAACACTGAATAAAAAACTATAACTAATTTCAAATGAAAAGCTAAAGATCAAAAACCTTTAGAAAAAAAAGATTATTTAAATTTTAAACTGAAAATGCAAATCCGTATTGAATGAATTTAAATAATCAACTTTAAATTTAAAAGAATATAAACAAGAATTTATGTGAACACAATGAATAATAATATCTCTGATCGCAATAAATCACTTAAGCTGTTGCTTTAGTGGTTAGACTAAGTCGTCTGATTTGCCAGTATTTTCTCTAGAGATTTATACCCAGGTCTTACATTCTAATTGCAATTAGATGTATGACACGTTGAGTAACGAGGACCAGTGAGATTACTATCAGTAATTATTAGTCCGCTGAACGGATGGGCGCGTTACTCTTAATCAAGCACTTAATTGTCGAGTACCGGAGATCAGTGATTGAGGTGAGAAAGTTGCTCAATTAGTTGGAGTAGATGTTCTTATCACCTCATCGCAGACACATATGTTCGTGCAGAACACTGAACCAGCAGTGGAGTAACGAATGAGGATTCACCATCAACCCTAATAAAACACAAGTGCTAATGGTGTGACGGCAACCATATCTTAAAGTTCTAGCAAAATCAAATAAACTAAACGCCGGAACTTAAATTATGTGGTAAAACCCTTGAAATAGCACCGGCCGCCAAATTCTTAGGAATGTATTTTGATCAACATTTAACGTGGCACAATCATATAAATAATCTAGTTAATAGGTGTGAAAAAGATATTAACCTCTGAGACAAACTCAGGAACAAACTGGGGAGCTAATAAGAAAACTAAACTCCTGTTATATATCTCCTTAATTATGAGCAAAATTAATTATGGTAGCATCAGCCTGCAAATCACAGTTAAAAAGGATAGATGTAATACAAAGGAAGGCCCTAAGAGTAGTCATTGGAGCATATAAAACAACTAATAAAATGGCAGTACTAGTAGAAACGGCCCAGCTACCATTAGATCTAACAAGAGAGGTCAATATGCTCAAATATTGGGCCAGATCAAGCCGCCTAGGTGAAAATCTGCCCATAAATTATACAATCAAAGCACCGAAAGACTGCCCCAGTACCATCGAAAGGGTTAGAAACGGTCACACTGGTAGGAAAGAGCTTAGAACACAGCCGTACACTCGAGAGGTTAATAGGTTACTAGATAAATATCAATTAGATGGAGTAAATGTACAAGAGCCGATGTTTTCATATATTGCTGGGATCAAGGTCACAATCCCCGACTTAAGCCTTAAATACTTCATTAATAAAACAAAGATACCACCCAGGCCAAAAATATAACAGAAATGCATATAATGAAGCATTATAGGTCACATCACCATATTTATACAGACGAAAGCAAAAATCCCAGCGAAAATAAAGCGGGCGCGGCCTTTGTTGTCTTTGACCTCTATGGCTAAGAAATTTACTCGTCGGCCCTTAAACTAGACCCTAGGGTCTCCAAATTCACGTATGAGGCAATAGCCATCCAATATGCACTGAAATGGATACCCGAAAACAGGCCCAGTACCATAGCTATATTTACAGATAGTTTGTCTGTGCTACAATAAATAAGTACAGGCAGGTCACAATCAAAATCTGATATAATAATTGACATTATCCATAAAATCAGCCATCTCAATAAAATAGGTATACATGTTTCCCTAATATGGGTCCCGAGTCATGTAGGCATTATGGGAAACGAAAGGGTCGATCGATTAGCAAAGAAGGGTCCGAAAATGGAACCCCAAAAGAGGTCATATTAGCAGTATCTGAGGTAAATAGCACAATAAAGGCCAAATCAAGGGAGTTTTTTAGACAGAGATGGCTGCAACAAGATACAAAGCGCTGCGCCCTATCAGAACATATTCCCAGCAAAATTGCAAATTTATAGCACAAACACCAGCCATGACAAGATCATTACAAGATTAAGGCTGGGGCGGAACGGCCTGGGCTGGGAGAACTACTCAGATAAACATCTATGCCCACACTGTCCAGAATACGAAACATTCAACCACGTATTCTTTGACATACACAAAGAGTGTACACGAAATGCAGAGCACATATTGGAACTGGAATGTGGACTCCTGTAACTCGGGTTGGTCTGTATTAACAGAAAAACACTCCTCTTCCCTCCAAAGGAAGTTGAGAAGCAGGTCTACAGCCTCCTAATAGATTTCATCACCAAAATAGGTTATTTGAACAGAATATAATCAAAACATAAACATTACATAGGTGGGGCCCGACCAAACAACTAATTTTATAACTTTGGCCTTAATTTAATATCACAAAGTACCAGGGGGTTTGAATCTCTATATGCACCCCGTCTGGGGGTACCATGTAAGGCTTAACGGCACTGGTACGGTCAATAGAGATAATATAATCTCAGGGGAAACGTGTATACACATATTAAAATCATAAACTTCGTTCAAAAGAGATGGCGTCAATAATCAGGGGGGTTGAGCTTGTATATGCACCCCGTCTGGGGGTACCATGTAAGGCTTAACGGCACTGGTGCAGTCAATACAAGACAAGACAAGACAAGACAAGACAAGACTAGATAAATTTATTAAGACTTGCACAGTGTACATCGTCTAAACACATGAAAATTTTACATATTTGGTCACAAAATAATGAATGTATAATAATAACAGGTATCATATTAACACAGTTGTGTGCCTAGATTGTAATGAAATGTTAAGATAAACAATTTTACAAATCAATATTTTGGAGGATAACTACTTATAGTTATGTAATAATATTAAGACAATTGTTTCTTAAAACTAATGCTTCTTTAACAAAGTTTGCTTATTTAACAAGTTCTGATTTATCAGTTGTATTTAACAATTGGTGGAATTTGTAAACAGAAGGTCGGTTGTAATAGCATTGCTTTAAATACTTTCGTTTAATATTAGCGTAGGTAGAACATTTACAAACAAAGTGATATTCATCTTCAATATCTAATTCATTGCAACAAAGACAATAACGTTCATTTCTTGGGATATTCTGACCAGCATATCTTCCAGTTTGGATTCGAAGCGGTAAGGCTGAAGTTCTAAGCTTGGTGACATACTGTTTTAGTGTTTTTGGTACTAAATCTAAATAATGCTCGTATTTAAAAACAGGCTTAAATACACGATACATATCTAATACAGAACTATTAGCAACACATCGAGACCACTCTTGTTTATATGTGTCAATTAAAACGTTTTTAAAGTAAGCTATAAATGTATTAACATCGACTGAGCTTGGATTATCAAACACATACGAAAACCCATGTGTGTCTAACAGTCTTTTTACATTCGAAACCCAGTTTGTACGTCCATTGTAGCAATCCTGTAAGGCTTGCATGTATACAGATTTTAAGATAATGTTTTCAGTTTGGAGGATTTTAAACCAATATTTAATTATTCTTATATATCGATTAATAAAAAGAGGGTATCTGCCTAGTTCGCCATAAACTACAGCATTACAAACATTTTGTTTAACATTCAACAAACGTTTACAAAACTTTAAATGTACCATTTCCAATTCTTTTGACTTAGTATTACCCCATACCTCACATGCGTAATTCAAAATAGAACCAACAAAGGCATCGAACAGTTTGACATTGTTTTTGGGGCTGAAGATCAAACTCTTTACATTTATTAAATAAATATTCATTGCTTTTAATGCTTTGCCACATAAATGTTCTTGATTTAAATTAAAATTTCCTGTATAATTAAAGACATTTCCCCAAATAATTAAAGTCGTCACTACTTCTATTTGTTGACCATCATATGTCCATTTTTCAGATGGTAAAAAATCTACCACGTTTGCGAAATACCATTATTTTAGTTTATTTGTGTTTACTTTTAGTCCCCAATTATTGCAATAATTAAATAAAAGATCTAAATGTTTTTGAACTTCTTCAGGAGATTTACCTATAATAGCCATATCGTCAGCAAATAGTAACAATATCAATATCGTCAATATTTAAACCGGATATATCCTCAGGGTGAAAGGCGCTATCTAATAAAGTTGGTATGGTCGGGCCGCAAGTGTGAATAGCAATTAAAAAATAACATAGTATCAGGAGCTGATTGTCTATGAAACATACCAAAGAAAAGCCCGAAAGAGGTTTAATCATTATAAATATTATTTTACATTATAAATTTAGTTCAGTTAATGTACATATAAAAAGGTTTTTTTTATAATGTTTATATTAGGGTGTTTAAAGGCCAAAACTTTATTACCATTTTAAAACTTTAAAAAAAAATAATTTTAAACATATACATAATTTTAAGCCATATTAAGGATTATTTTAGACTATGATTTTAAAAAACCAGGGGGCATATCCTTGCACATTCTTTATATTTTCGGTAAGGATAGTCACCTGATTTTATCCAATTAGTTTTAATATAATTTTTTAAAGAAAATTTTTAAACCTTTTGGCATATAAAAATCAGAACAAAATCTTAGTGTTTTTCGTTTTTCCGGCAAAGGCCGATTCTGATTTTACCAAATTTTTAAAATCAAATTTTTATCAAATTTTACCAATTTTAAACCAAATTTAAAACTGTTAAATTCATGGTTAATAATATAAAAACAAAGATAATAAAATCATGATAAAGGAAATATCAAAATATCAAATACATGTATTGTTAGGCCAGCGGTGTATATATGTATCAGGACCTATGGGGGCATAAACACACCCAGTCCGAGAAAAACAGTACTAGAAAGACGCCACCATAGGAATATCCAGTAGTGATTGATGATCAGTAAACATACAACGGCAACAGACAATGGTAACAAACAACAGGTAAACAGGTAAATTTTAGGTAAAAACCTCACGCGTAATTTAGACGTCAGGTACACAGGATCCGTGTGTAAAACATTTATTAGACCATAGTCTTGCTCCAAATTTTCAGTATCGCTAAAGAACATATATAGCTAGAATAGTAGTGCATTTTTAGTAGGATAATAATATAGAAATCATCAAAATTACATAGAAACGGTCGAATTTTGATAAAATCAACTGTTAAATTTCATACAGCGCGATCGTAAATAACTTTTTTATACAATGAGTAATGTAATTAATAACGAAATAATCATTAAATTTAGACTTTAGGCTAGAAAGTGCAAAAAAAAAAAAACAGATCTGAAAAACATTAAAAATGACAAAATGACAGCAATTTAAAAACATAGCGTAAAACGGTATCGTTAAAGAACATTGATTGTATGGAGTATATATAGAGTAAGCATATTTATCGATATGACACAAATATGCAGTAGGCGTGGCGTGTAATCTATAAATAACCTGTGTACTGACAACAATCGGACGTATATAAATTGCTCTTTTTAAAGGTGTTTTTAAAGTTTTAAAGTTTTTAAAACTTTTAATATTAATAAAATAAAAGAGTATAGATATAGGTCATGGTTAGTGGCAGTTCTTCTCTGGCGTTTCATGAGTGTAAGTAAGAAAGGTAATCGCGGCTGTTACTCTGGAAGATAATGTTTAATTTTAATTATATATCTCATAATCTATTCAATATTTTGGCAATTTAGACAAAATTCAGGGGAATACAACAATTAAAACATTGCAAAAACAATAAAATACTCCAGCCAACACCCAGACATGTTCCAAAAACTAATACCCGGGCCTTGAATTAAGGTATTTCCGTCGTTTTGAATTTAGAGTGACCTTCATTTGAGGTGTGAAAATATAGTGAACCAAAGCTTTCAAAGCAGCTGTTCCGTACGCAAAACAGCTCATTTGCAAGACCTGAACTAAAAGTAGCTGTATAAAAATGATACAAAAATCTGGAAATAAACAAAGTAGATATTTTACCTGTATTTTTTCCAAATTTTTGGTTAGATTTTATAAATCCTTTCAAAATACTTTATTAAAAACCATGAATGGCAAAAAGTTAGTTCAAATTTTTCAATTAGGCATAGGAGAATTGTCTTACTGAATAGAATTTAACTTATTACAAAATCTTTTTTCCCAATCTGACCAACTTCATGTATTAAACGAAAATAAATTTGTACTTTATTGCTATTTCAACATACATAAAAGTAGTGCAATGTGCGGACAATGATTTTTTCTATGTATGGTGTACCAAACTGCCTAAAATTGTAAAAAAGTCTCCGACTTAATGCGACCAAGATTTGGCAACGATAAAAATTCGTTTCAAGGATTGTGCAAGTATAAGAAAGGTTTAATTTTATATTACAGTGGAATTTATGTACTTACACGCTGCTTATCTCACGGAAAATTTGGAGCAAATGTAATTTTCGAAACTTCCTGCGGTAACTACCGAAATTACTTAACGTAACTTTCTCACACATACGTGATTTTATATTTTTAATTATAAAAAAAATCGAAATATTTGCTTTATCAACGATAAAATTATTATGCAAACATTTTTAGATAATCTTGAAACTTGGCCACATATTTCCGCACACTGGTCCGGGACAAGTTCGATGTGTTTTAGTGTTTCCCTTATTAGATTTTTCATGCGTCATAAACTAACCAGTTTTGATTTTATTGACTTTTTATACAATTGAGAATTTATGCAGCATGTTTTTTAAAACGCAGTGAGAATAAATCGCAGAAAAAAATGTACAGCCAAATATGTTATGAGGTAATACAATTTGTAGATAACTACAAAATTAACAAAATGCAATCAGTTGAACTTTTCACGCGAAAACCTGATGATTAAAATCAGAAATATCTCAAAAGTAACTGTTGTTCGTTAAACAATAATATTTTTTCACACTTTCATAGATTTAAACTGATAATAAATGTGTATTGAAATTCCGGCATAGAAATGGACACTGACTTTATATTACTGCTGTGTTGACAGCGGACTGTCTGCGAAACCAAGGATAACGAGTACAAATATTACGGTCAGTGTTCAGTATACACCTGAAAATAATAGACTTGCTATTTGCCGAGTGCACACTTGTTTTCTATCGTCGTTAATATAAAGTAGACTTTGAAATATGCGCACACATGCATAATATCATAAGCACTTCTTTAGTGTATGTATTGTTCTCTGAAATTTACAAATAATTGGCTCAACTGAGACATCATACTTTAAAGAAAATTCAGTTTATTCACCACGAGGTTCAAAATGCACGGGAGTCTCGTGAAGAACATGCTTTAATTTCACATGGTTGAAGTGTAAAAAAATAGTTCAATTTTTCTTCGTTTTATTTCTCTACGGAAAAGATCGGACGGTTTTTTTTAAATTTGGGAATAATTATAGAAAATATATGCATTTAAACTTGAAAGCTGATTTTTTTACAGGACGTAAAGCTGAAACAAGTAAGCACTTTTACTTTTTCAGCAATGTCCCTAGGCTAAGGTGAACTTTGACACTGTTTACAAAGAGAAATCAGTTTTGTGTCATCCTGAAATCCGTTGTTCGGCTGAACTTTTAGTTCCCGGAAAAGTTCTAAAATGTTTATTTTGGGGATTTTTGTTTTATTTATGTATTCAACACAAGTGCAATATTTCCATTTTTGAAAATGATTGAAATTGAACTTTATTTTTTGAAAAAGTTCCGATCTTTCAATAATATTTTGCCAGCGGATGCTTACAAATTTTAAGTGAAACGGCTTTCTGTCCAAAGATGGTGTGTAAAGCGAAAAAACTATCATTAAAACATTGCGTTTAATCTTTAAATGTAAAGGATCGGAACAGATAAAGGGGATCGGGGAGTGCTAAACTATACTAAATGGAATCTCTAACCAAAATAAAGGGGGCATATATATTTCAGTAAGGAAATCTGAGGTAAAAGAACAATCATATATTTAATTCCTTGAACAGTAAAAAATAAACATGGCGGCGAAATATTTTAGAAAAACTGTGCACGTGTTTTGCGCATTAGAATGTTTAACGACATTTTCTTGAAAAAGTTACGCTCGTGTGTACTATTTTGGCATTTCTTTGATTTGAAAATAAATACTTTATAGCAATTTAGGTTGCATACGATACCGAAATTTTGCACCAGAAATGTCCACTCATTTTCTTACAAAGCACTGTGGAGATAGGATTCAGCGTAGCTTTCATGCTCGCAAGTTTACCTACAGATATATCTTTTCAACTTTTATCATATATTTTTTGTGTCCTTGCATTTCGAAATCTGTTTCGAGGATTCTGATTTTTCACATGAATTTCTAATTTCAAGTTGCGGAAATACCTTAAGGTCCCCTTTTTATTATATCATATTGATCTAATTCTTTGGAATCAATCCAGGCATCGACCTGTATTTCGGAACGGGTCTCAGAATTCAAATCTCGCTGGGCCTACGATTGATCATTCTCATCCATCAGATGTTCGTCAAAATCCCGAACCACGGTAGACCTCTGGTATGCGAGAATGACGATTGATTAGTTTGACTGGAAACATCATAACCCACGCAGCGCAGCGAAACAATAAAAATGAAAAAACAAAACAAAAACGGGCCAGCAGACAAGTGAGTCTAACAACTAAAGTAATAGCTCAAAAAAGCATTTGCTGAAGTTAATTATCATTATTTATAAAGTTGCCTATTGCTAATATGGAATGAATTATGCTGCTTTGTGTTGTTTTATTTAATAACAACAGCATCTGAGGATTTAATGCGCCCAAAAATTGGAGTGGCATACCCAAAGTGGGAAAGGAGATTTTTTTTCTGTTTTATTTTCTTTCATTTGCAATTGTGTTACTTATTACATATATAAATATTTATCTAGCAAATAACATTTTAGAAGATTTATTTTATGTTCAATAATTGTAGAACCTTGTACTTGCTTACCGTGCCTACCAGAAGTACGAAAATGGCCGTTTTAGCTTTATTTTCATCGCGTTTTAGCTTTAGTGCCGACCACATGCTGGTCATATTATAATGTTTGATACATATTTGTTTTCTTAAAGGATCTACTTATAAAAAAAACATATATAGCGTTGCATGCATGGTGTATGTTAACACAGGTACAAAAGTTCGAGACCCGTGCCTATCAGAAGTACGAAAATTGCCGTTTTAGCCTTTTTTACATCGCGTTTTAGCTTTAATGCCGACCACATGCAGGTCATATGATAATGTATGATATATATTTGCTTTCTTAAAAGCCTTACCTACAAAATAAAATCATATATAGCGGTGCATGCATGGTGTAAGTTAACAACGGGACAAAAGTTCGAGACCAATGCCTGTCAGAAATACGAAAATTGCCGTATTTGCCTTTTTTACAGCGCGTTTTAGTTTACCTGCCGACTACATGCATGTCATACCGTAATCTATGATATATATTTGCTTTCTTAAAGGACCTACCTACAAAATGATACCATATATAGCGGCCCATGCATAGTGTACTTTTACACAGGTAACAAAAGTTCGAGACCCGTGCTTATCAGAAGTACGAAAATGGCCGTTTTATCTTTATTTACAGCGCGTTTTAGCTTTACTACCGACAACATGCTGGTCACATCATATTGTATGATATATATTTGCTTTCCTAAAGGAACTGCCTACAAAATAATATCATATATAGCGGACCATGAATAGTGTACTTTCACACAGGGACATAAGTTTGATACCCGTGCCTACCAGAAGTACGAAAATGGCCGATTTAGCTTTAGTTTCATCGCGTTTTAGCTTTAGTGCCGACCACATGCTAGTCATATTATAATGTTTGATACATATTTGTTTTCTTAAAGGATCTACCTACAAAATGAAACCATATACAGCGTTGCATGCATGGTGTATGTTCACAAAGGGACAAAAGTTCGAGACCCGTGCCTATCAGAAGTACGAAAATTGATTGCCGTTTTAGCCTTTTTTACATCGCGTTTTAGCTTTAATGCCGACCACATGCAGGTCATATGATAATGTATGATATAATTTTGCTTTCTTACATGCCTTACCTACAAAATAAAACCATATATAGCGGTGCATGCATAGTGTAAGTTAACACAGGGACATTGCCCTTTTTACAGCGCGTTTTAGCTTTACTGCCGACAACATGCAGGTCATACCATAATGTATGATATTTTTGGTCTCACTTGCGCTTAATGTTTGTTCTGTCTTTTGCAGATAGTCAGTGGTGATCATCCCTGGATGCACTCCTTTGTGTGTGTCCTGCCGGATATGAATGATATGCTGCCTGAAGTCAACTACGACAGACTGCCAAATAGGTCTGCAGCCCTATTGCAGACGGTTCACATGGACATTTTACAACAGGCAGAAGAACTAAAGGAGTACGCTAGGATGAACATAGACGCCCTGCCGAAAGAGGATCTGAAAACGATTCGCAAGCGAGGCAAGCGCTCTGTCCCATTGGCGTTTATTGGTGGTCTCAGCAAATCATTATTTGGTACGGCCACTTACGGTGAATAAGATCATTGTCACTGAAACGGAAATTGGACAAGGGCGTCTCACTTGACAGAAAACCTGTTAAATTTTACATGAAAGTTAACGACGCCCGGGTATGTAGTGATGTGGTATTTGTTATGATGTAATCAATTTCTTAAAAATGTATCCGAAAACAAAAAGCCGCCTTCGGGCATCTATTTTTTGAAAGTGTCGATTTAATTGTTGTATAATTGCTCCTTTTTCTAATATACTATTTATGTAAGTTAAGTAAAAGTATAATTTTATATACTATTTTATGAAAGTTAATATAAATATTGAACCATTTTGCTAATGACATTTCTCTTTGTTTTGACACTTGCAGGACTGACAGAATTAAAGCCCTGGTTGATGCCACTCATGGCGAAGTACAGGCTGTTGAGAAAACCTTGCAGGCAATGCGATCAATGGAAAAAGTATAAACGGAGTCCCTTATCAACCTTACCACCGCAATGGATTGACAAATGTACTTGCTGGAAAGTTACGAGAGAGGTTGATCGAGATACGGTACGCCATTGACGCGCTCAGCGAGGGAAGGCTTCCGAAATCCCTCATTACTGTCCAGGATATAAGTCCGTCCTAACTGACGCAGATGTTCGTTTCTGACCCCCATTATACTTGATGCAATCTAACTTTGTCGTACACCTTGTTAGGAATCGGGAGATTTGGGTTACAATCAAGATGCCGGTCAGAGTGGAGTCCGAGTACAAGCTGTTCCGTTTGCAAACTTTGGGCGTGCCAATTTCCAGCAAGTCGAAATTCGACACGTATATCCAGGACTTGCATTGACTTCTATCCGAGACAGATACCGGACGCTTTCCCTAGCTGAGATGATGGAGTGCACAGGAACGACTATTCGTACCTGTCCTTTCAACCTTGTAAGCATGGAAATGGAGAGAGATACCAAGACGTGTCTCTCTAATGTCGTTATGAATAATGGTGAAGGAATTCACGCCTATTGCGAGTTCAAAATTCGCTTCCATTTTGTACATTCTCTGATCATGTTGATCTAAATAGACATAAAAGTGACATCTAAGGAGTTTCGCCCGGAGTAGAATCCTGGTCTATTTTCGCATTCCTGTTCCTGTGTCAAGGGCCTGAATTACAAGCGGAATAAATTTTAAGCACTGGACATTTCTTTCCCTTTGTCATAATACATTGTGTTAACTAAGTAATATACCCTTGTAATATTTTGATATAAACTGCACTCTACCGCCAATTTCTAGCAGCGATAACATCACAACGTCTATAATCTATAATGTCTGAACTGTTGAAAGAGCAACAGATTGTTTTGCTAATTTTCAAATCAAGAATTGTATATTTCATAATCTATTTACCGCTATGAATTTTAAAGCAGTCTGGATCGATATAAATTGACTTCGTTTGTTAAGTATTAGTCCTCAGTCACAGTTCTAAATATCGAGGGTTCAGCGCATTACTTTTGTGACTGTATACAAATAAAGAACAAGGTGCAATAGTTTTGCGCTGAGCCTATTATATTTAGACGTCCTAAATATTTAAATGACTGGCACTGGAAATCTATGTAGCGGCTCCCTGAAACAATGCTAGTACGAAGTCTCTCACAGACTGTCTTTCGATGGAAGAAGATGGAATCCTCATGTCGCTGAAATGGTTTATTTGAACGCCAGATCGTCTCTAACTATTTGGCAACACTCACTTTATACAACTGTAGAATGTTTTGAAAGTACAAAAAAAATCAAATACTTCATTTGTTAATCGTTAAGATGATAAAACAATGGGTACATACTATTTACAGACTTAGTAACCCCACCAAGTTGGATTAATTGTTTTATTCGAGGTCACCCAAACTAACCAACCGACCAATATCTCTTGTTCTTTATTCCATTTGCATCATTTCTATCACTTTCGATGAATCCATTTACTTGTACTTGTTACAAGGTCTTCTCCGATATGTAATACTAAGTAACTTTAGTTCTTTGTCTAAGTTGTCATTTTATACGATTTGGATGAAATTATTAGGAAAAAGGCCTGTATGTGAAAAAGAAAGCAAGCTGGCATACCAAGCGGGCGTTGGAGCTACCTAGACATTTTATTTCACGTGAACGACTTCATAATCGACTTCAAAGTCTGTTTCAGGTCACACATACCTAATTAGTATTCCCTATATATTCTACAAAAAACTGACATTTTTCAAAGAGCTGCCAAACATAGCTAGACCCATTTCAGAGAACAAATCCTTATCTTACCTTATCTTTAAAGAATTATAATACTGACATAAAATGCAGAAAAAAATAGGGGTCATTTTTCCTCTAAGTGAGATTTCTCTTGTCACATTTGCTTACTGTAATGATCACATCGAAATCACATTGCTGTGATCTAGTAATACTACTCATACTAAAGTTGACCTTCACTTCACCAATTACAACATTCTCTCCCATTTTGTCTACCAAAAATGTCAAAAATACGTCCACAATGGAATTTAAACAAAAAGCAGCTTTAATTTAGACCTCTGTGGCCTAACCAAGTGAAACATTAGTGTTCAAAAACCTGTCCGCCATTACGCGACTACACCAGATGGCTTCCACAGTGGTTCCTTTACCATAGGCAGGCATTGATGTGAACGACCCCTTAATCTGAAAGAAGTATTGAAAGTAAAGTGGGCATCCAGTTACTTTTGGGTACTGTGCTGAATCAGGAAACGATATCAAAAGCACCAACAAGTCAAAAGATTTCCTGCGGCCAGAAATTATACAGACCAGAAGTTGTTATGGTATATGTGTGACCACAGCCTAAAACGAAATCCATGGGTGAATATCGTGCTTGTTTCTTTATTATAATATTAACGCTTGTTGGAAATATGACTCCATTTTACATGTTTTACAAGCAGATCTATGAAGTATGTAGGCATTAAATAATCTTACAACCAATTATATTGAAAGTATGCCTCAGAATGTATCTTGTCACTGTACACAGATTTTATTAAAAGATGTGTTATCTTCATCGGATGTATTGAATCTTATTTTTTTATGCCAACTAAACAATTCTAGATAAGGCAAGCGGGTTCCATTCTTAATAATTTCAGAAATCTGGATGTAGTTCCCGAAATTGTTGCAAACAACTTCTATTGACATGCAGATCTCTTAGTAAAATAACTTATGTGACCATTTATGGTCAACATGTTCATGTATACTATTTCATGTTTAAAATAAGCAAATGGGATATCAACAATTTTTGCTCATTTGCTTCTACAAGATATAAAATGTTGACGGAATTTAAGTAATATTTAGATTCTGAGCAGCTCTCAATACGTCGTCAAAATTAAGTTTGAGTATATTGCATTTGCTTTTTGAAATTCGTTAAAAACACGAAATTCGTTTTTATTTACATATACATATAACAAGGTTATTACCTGCGGTCTGGATGGAAAGCAACAATTAGTGTAGCACATGTGTGTTTTCACGTGATTTTTACCGATATTGGATTGACTTATCGCATTTATGGAACGCCGTTTTACAATATAGCTAGTTGGTGCCTAATTGTGCAAGAGGGAAGGTTTGTTTGTAAATGCTCTTTAATTTCCTGGATTATGAGCCTTTGTAGTGATAGATAGATAGATAGGTGCTTGTGACCCGAACTCCTTATTCATTATTTCTAGGGATGGGAACGAATATTCGAATATTCGAATATTCGGAAATCGGTCGAATATTCGAATATGAAAGTCAAATTCGAATATTCGTAAATTATTGTATTTTTTTTCAAAATAAGTATCATTGATTTTGGTCAACATGAGCATGCTAATTCTACAGAATAAACCATGTCATGTTTTGTTTATCGCGTATCAAAAGATGTCCAATTAACAAGAAAATATCAATGCATAATTGGCAGGGCCATCGTTAACGGATTAACAGTTTGCAACAGGCGTCAATTTGTCAAATGCATGTCAAAAGGTGTCCAATTAACAAGAAAATTGCAATGCATAATTACCTGGGTCATCGCTACGGATAACAGTTTGTATTAGCGTAAATGGTGATATCTTTTTTTATCATTTTTATTGGCGCCTGTTTTATGTAAAAAGTTGTAGAAATTTATTTTTGTTCGAAAACAATACCAAACTTGTAGATATTGTCGATCTTTTCACATATGTTTGTACGACGTTTCAGACCATCCGCAGAATCGGTTTTCACCCGCCATCGGCCGTATTCGAATTAAATTTTTGAAGTACTTTATAATAAAATCAGGAAATAATATATGATTGATGCATAAGTTCATGTTGAAGGAGGTTTAAGTCTGCCTTACTTGTCTTTTACACGGCGATTTTTTTACACGCCGATTGAAAATTTTCAAAATGGCGGCGGTAATACAACAGTGCGTCACGTGTTTAAATGGGACGACCTGCTATTTTTAGATAAAATTGCGACGTTCTTAATGATAATTGTTTTGATTTTTTGTATCATTTTGAAGCTAAAACACTGAATTAGTTAAATCTGTTCATGATTATACTGACAGAATCGTGAAATAAAACGCTAGGATCGGCGGGTTTTGCTAGGTAGGATCGGGTTACCCGAAACAAACATTTTTTGGCCTTATTACGTACGATGATCCACGCTTTCAACAAATGAATACGTTGTGTATATGCCAGTCACTTAATAAGAATATAAAGCTTCCATTAAAACAAACCGAATATTCGAATATATTCGAATATAGCAAACCGAATATTCGAATATTGATTTCAGTATTCGTTCCCATCCCTAATTATTTCATATATTTTATTCAAACATTCAGCAATGGTCAATATTGATACCTAATTGTGCATAAGGGATTTTTAAATTGCTCTTTAAATTCCTGGGTTGTGGTCCTTTTTTGTTTTTGCATTATATGTCAACGACTTTCAGATGAAGGCATGAATCACATTTGTAATAGCTCTAGTTAAGTATTTCAATAGTCAGTGATTGTGACCAGCTAAAAGTTATGTTATACATGAAAGGGAAATATAGTTATTTTTGCTCAAAACAATAACTTTCAGAATGAAGATGCCCTATATACTTAAAAATTAGCTGAAAAGGCCCTTTAAGCTTCATTACATTTGTCCCGTTTTCTGTCAGTCATGGATTAAAACTTTATCCTCAAATTTTTACTGATTCTGTTGCTTTTGTTTCGGTGAATTCTATTTTGAGCATACGACACATGCTAATTCACGACCATTTGGATATTCCTGGCATGGCAACGATCCACATTTGACCTCTACGAAATAAAACAACTTTCCATTCTGATTAACTTCTCCATGGAAGACGGCTTAATCTGTAGACGAGTCGTGAGTATGGTAGCCAGACATTAAATATCCTGTATATTCTATCGTCCATCCGGTGTAACCGTCGATTTTACCAGGTATCATCAGTGAAGTTGTTCTAGAACTTCTACAAACAGCATAAGGTGCGTCTTGGTCGACCATAGGTTGCGGAAATGGGCCAAACTTACCGACATGGTTACTTTCATATTCGGTGCCTGATATATAAGCTCCTTCATCCTGCAAATCTTCCACATACTTTGCCCATGTTGGCTTTTCTGGAAGGCAAAGATAGCTCGCTGCTCCACCAGCTATTTCATATGGTTGGCCTGAAGTGTATCCTAAAATTAAATAAAGTAAAATAAAATGAAGACATTGACTACACTGCTAGATCTTATAAACTATCAAAACCGTTCGCAAATAATATTTATTATATCATATCAGATTATTATAGCGCCATTTTCATGATAAACACGTTCAAAGGTGCTTTATATAGCGCAAAGGCAGCAACTCAGGGCGCCAAATACATCCGGTACTAATACAGACAACCCGTCCGCTTAGCTCAGTAGGTAGATCATTGGTCTTCGGATCGCGGGGTCGTGAGTTCGATCCTCGGGCGGGGCATATGTTCTCCGTGACTATTTGATAAACGACATTGTGTCTGAAATCATTAGTCCTCCACCTCTGATGATTCATGTGGGGAAGTTGGCAGTTACTTGCGGAGAACAGGTTTGTACTGGTACCGAATCCAGGAACACTGGTTAGGTTAACTGCCCGCCGTTACATGACTGAAATACTGTTGAAAAACGGCGTTAAACCCAAAACAAACAAACAAATAAAAACTAGTACAGAAACACATATCAATCTCACTTTTTGCTTTTTGCGAAAAGACAGTCTGGTTCTTTGACGTGCCCCGTGCACGCGAGCCGTCTTTCCTGAGAAACAAAAACAGTACTGGTCCCTTAGTTAGGTCGGAGACACTC
Organism: Mercenaria mercenaria; assembly: GCF_021730395.1. Classification (NCBI taxonomy): domain Eukaryota; kingdom Metazoa; phylum Mollusca; class Bivalvia; order Venerida; family Veneridae; genus Mercenaria; species Mercenaria mercenaria. The sequence goes on along the minus strand of NC_069377.1, from coordinate 7,187,884 downwards.
AGGAGCATCTCAGAAATTTCCAGTGCCTGGACCAGGATTCGAACCCTGGACCTCTGGATTGACAGTCAAGTGTGTTACCACTATACCACCTGGCCACCCGTTTAAGAAAGCAAGATATTGACATGAGAAGACATCGAATAACATAACCCTAGTTTATAAAAATTGAAGTCACTTACATTTCTCTTTAAATTATGACAACCTAGTTTGAATACCTCAAAAATGGTCAAGATAAAGTAAAGCATAGAATAAATAAGTTACATGAGTATACCTTTTCTGTCCCATATTCATCACATGACGTTCTACCCCATCTAGTATATACTGATCCACTTTCTGGGAAATAAGTAAAAACAAAATGTGTTACAATCATTTCACTTATATTACAAACTGAATTTTGTTACATATATGAGCCGTTCCATGACAAAATCTAGTTTTACTCACGTCTTTTTAACTCGTCTAGTGATGCCTTCATCTGGGCATTTTATGTCTTCAGTGTTTGAAGTTCGTGGAATACATCTTCACTGCTATGCAGAACCAATCTTTTTTCACGAATAGATGCTTTTCCGATTACGAAAAGACAAAGAAAGGGAACAGCAATCCTTATATTCATTTTAACTGTTCTTTCTCAAATAAAAAAGTATTTATATAAAGAAGCAAAGCGACGGTATAAATGCAATCCATCGAAGGTATTTTGGTACATACTATAAAGATAAAATTTTGACGTAGGTTCGAAAATCTAAACAACACAAATATTTTATTGCAGATGTTTATGTTTTCTTATAACTACTTTTGAAAACACATTCCCTCTTTTTAGATCAATTTAACATTTATAAAAATAACTTTAAAGTTTACCAAATTCCAATTTCAAAAAAAATAGTCTTTTTTTTTTTTTTTTAAAAAAAAAATTGGTTGTGTGTGCAAAAATTTTTTTATTTCTTCAATCATCTCTCAAGGGGATACCCCAACAATCTTTTTCTATCATAACTGGGAGGTGGGGGCATTTTAAAAACATGTTGCTATTTTACATATACATGATATTCATGTTTTAAAGAAGTAAAGCTTAATATGTACGCTTTGAAAAAAAAAACGGGATGATGACATTGTACAAAATGGATCTGGTCAGTTGAACACTAAAGGGTTCACATTTCCCTTTTATGTTATAAGGCAAGGCTTCCAGTATCATCGGGGGGGGAAAAAGGATCTTGATATTGTGTTCTTAAAGAGGAATGATAAATTTAAAATTTTCTAGGGGCTGTCAGGTTGTTAGATCTACAAGACGAGTTGTGTGTTTTTTACACATTTTTAAAGATGCTGTTTTTTCTCTTTTCTAAATTCTGCCATTTAAAAATTTCAACATTGATGTTAAACCTTTTGGAAAATGAGAAATCTTCAAAAAAACCGGGCTCAGCCTTTGCCCTTCTCTATCTCATATGCTAAATTTTTTCTGCCATGGAGCCTTTGGGGTGTTCAGTATCAAAAGTGGCGGACGTATGTTTTATGGGCAGTTTCTTTGATATTACGGTATTCTTGTACTTTTCTTTTTATAATTGAAGGTTTTTAGCTTTGAAGATTATTTTTCAATATTTTTTTCCAAACTAAAGTCATCACAATAAAATCCCAAAAATTTTAAAACTTTTTTCTGTGTTTTTTAGTTTTTATTATGTAGTTTATATGGAAAAATGATATTTTTTTTTTTTTGGGATTCTTAGTTTTCGCATTTATCAGATTAAAACTCCATGCCCCTTTTTACGTTCCCATTCCAAATTTTTTCAAATCATCTTGAATTTGTTAGAGTCTACAAATATCGAGGGAGGTAATATGGATCATCGCAAAAACGTTTTCTACTTTTAAAGAGTCGGGAAGCCCTTGATGAAACAGGGGAAAACAAGGCCCCAAACACTAACCTTGGGGAACCCCGATAAACGGGTAGAAATCAAGTGTGACCCTTCAACACTACAGTTTGAGAGCATTACAAAAAAGATTGAATCCGGGATAGAGATGTTTTTGTTGACCCCCAATTTTCTGGTTTAAGAGAAAAATTGATGATCGCCCTTTGTCAAAAGTTTTCGAAAATCCTTTACAAAGATCTGTTTTTTTTCCAATTGGAGATGTAAAAAATTTCTTTGAAAGGAAATATTGAGTCCACGCAGTTTGAACCCGGGAAAAGCCATGTTGGAAAGGTGTGAGAAGATTGTTGCTGTCGGATGGCGCATGATTTTTGAACCATGATATCTCCATTATTTTGGGAGCTATCTGTCAAGGAAGGGGCCGAAAATTGCAGTTTTAAATTTTTGGGACCCTTTTTTTTATACAGGTGCAACGATAGCATTTTCCCCCATCCTCGGGAACATACCATTTCCGGATTTCTGGAAGATTTTATGAAAAAAGGAGCTTTTCGAGAAAATTTTTTTTAAAGTAATTTTGGTAAGTTTTCCGGACCAGACGCCTTGTTAGGATTCAGATCCTTGAGCATTTTCAAAACACCTTCTACATTTATATCTATATCGGTCTTTTATTTTACTTGCTAATTTTGTCACTTTAAAAAAGTTTTAATTCCCAAAGTTTTTAAGACTGACTGGTTTAGTTTTGAGAAAACAGTTTCAAATTGTTTGTTTAAATTTTGCTTTATCTTTGGGTTTGGTAAAAATTTTACCTTCAGTTTTTAAAGGGGCACACCAGATTGTCTGTTTTTTTTATGTTTCACAAAAGAATAAACTTTTTTTTTTTTACCATCTCGAGTCATTAAAAAAGTTCCGATTCAAAATATTTCCAGTAGTTTTGCGTTTTCTTTTTGAATGGTGGCTTTAAAAATGTAAGTCCTGTCTCTTTTGCAAAAATGTTTTTTCTTTAGCTTTTTTACATTTGTGTGTATTTTTATCTCTTTAATGTATCATTTTATGATCTTTTTTGTTACCCGGGGAAAAACACTTCTGGTTTAGTCTTTTTGTTGGTAGTATTTACTTGATGCCATTCTTTTTTTTAAATTTTCCCCATATTTTGGGTCTTGATGAAGTTTTAAAAAAAACATTTTTAAAGTATTCTTGAATCAACTTGAAGAAAACCCGTTATTTTTTTAAAATTTTTTTATTTCAGTTTTACTTGACGAGTCTACCAATTTTTTTGTTTTTTCATGAAAGACCTTTTAGACTGACGATCCAAAACGGTAATATTTTGGGAAATGAACTTGAGTGTTGATTTGTCAAAATAAACAAGAACATTTTTTTCTCTTGTGGTTCTTTTACTACCTATCCAGGTTTTAAATTTTTAAGAATTTTTCCCAAAAATTTTTCATAAAATGATTTAAATTTCAAGAATCCCAACGTACCCAAGCCAAACTATACAGGCATGTTTAAATACCTTTTCCAAACATCTATTTTTAGGTACATTCTTAGAGATTCCACAGGGACAACAGGCTATTTTGATCATTTTTCATGGGGTTGAAAATGCATAAGTAATATTTTTTTCCCCTGGAATTTTAAATTTTGCCATACAATTTCCCAAACTGGATCATTTTTTTAATTCAGGTTTTCCTCACAAACAAAAATTTTGGGAAAAAACCCAACATACACCCCCCCTTTACCCTGTTCTATCGTCTCAAAAACTTTAAATTGGTTTTCTTTGGGAAAAAAATTCAAAGAAAAAATACTGGTTTTTCAACCTGTTTCAGTGAACGCGATCATCGGGTTTTTTTTGGGCTAAACAGAAGGGGAAATTCTGGGAATTTTTTTTTTTCTTATAGATCTGCTTTAATTTAAAATGGTTACAAAGTTCTCATTAAATTTCCGTTTCTTTATGGGATACTTTTCATTTGTTTTAGCTTTTTCACAGGTTTGGTATGGTTTTATATTTTTTGGGGGTTGATTAAATTTAGGTTCAATGCTGGTAATCTTTTGGTGATTTAGTATGTTTCGATGTTTTTTTTTGGCTGATATTTTGATGGCAGGGGGTATTCAGAGGAATGCTGTTCTGTAAAAAAAGCTGTTGGTATCGCTAAGATTCAAAAGAGTCCACAGACATCCGAATATTAGGGAGGGCCCCCAGCGCAAACACAACCAAAAGCCGAGAATCGGAGTTTTTCGATGTGCTGTCACCTTCCCCTACATGACGCATGTACCCTTGTCACAAACCTCGCGTAATCCCACTCGGCTCCAGGGGCTTCTTTTGCAATAGCCACACAGGAAAACCCGGTTTCAGACATAATGACTAGGGCCTGGGTTTTGGGCTCAACATTTTAGGATTGATTTATCAGGAAATGAAAATTTTAATCATTATTTAACCTTTTGTGTTTTCCAGTATTTTCTGTTTTCATAAATTTACTGAGGGAGACGATGCAGGATGTGTTTCGGCCTGTTTCCGGCGTAAAATTGTCCACTTGTTTTTATTTTGGTCAAGTTGAGTTATGTAAGTTACTTTATACAACAACTAAAAATGGGGAAAAATAAAATGCATGTTTTTGGGAAAAACACAAAGACAAACCCCCTGAAAAAGGTGTTAACACAATGATATGAAAATTACTCATTTCCGCTGCCCACTGAGCAAATGGTACACAAACAAATGAGCTATTGTAATAAAAGAAAAGGGGCAAAAAAGGGATGCTTTAAAAAAATACCAAAAATTTTTTGGGAAATTAACCAAAAAAGGTAAAAAACAGCGAAAAATCACGTTTTTAAAAATTTTGGAAAAACGGGAAAAAGAAGAGTACTCAAAGTACTAAAATATACTCGGATGGGCTAGTACCGGGCCCCACGGAAAAACCCTTTTTCCCCCCCAAAAAAAGGGCAGGACTACCCGTTAAGACAGAAACAAAATTTACCTGTTACCCAACAAATTTTTAGGGGTCAAACATTTAGGCCATATAAAAATGGGTTTCTTCCTTTCTAAGGTGCGCAATTATTCTCTTTCCTGTACATTAACTTGAAACTTTTCCAGTGTAAAGTTTACGTCGTCTAACAAATGAGTGCTTTCCAAGTCCATACCTCTCTCTTGCTCATGTCTCTATGGCGTCATTTTACAATTATGTGTTTCCTGGCCTAGGCCTATATTAAGTCTCACATCAGGGCTGACTTTTCCGACAAATTCTTCGGGTCAAACTGGTTTTGACAATGTACATTCTTTAGATTATAAGTAAACGCTTAAGAAATGTTTCTATTTAGATCTTAATTATGTGTCGTCGGACTTCAATTTATTTGTTCATTCATTTCATTTGTTCATTCATTGTTGGGCACATTTTTCAAGTAAATTTTTACCATGATATTTGTTATGTGGATACGAAAAATTACTTATCATTCAAACCTTACATATACTTTTGTTTGAATGAAATAGAAATTAAATTAATACAGGGGAAGATTATAGGATCTTATAACGCTGCCTTTTGTAATACCGAGGGTTCTGAGGGGGGGGGGGGGGGGGGGGGGATAGGAAAACGAGTGTTGGGTGGGTAATATGAACATTTTAATATTCCAATTAAATTAAATAACTTCCAAAATAATTGATTTAACTAAAAATATATTTTGACTTAGCCTATGTAATAGGAAAGAAATCGAACTTACCGATTTTTCGTCGCGAAAGCGACGAAAAACGGATCGAATTCCACTACGAACATACGAGGGTATCCAAAACAACACATACTATCCAAATAAAAAAATATGGAGTTTCCCGGTTTAGAACCATGGGCGTGCGACGACCCCGATGAAAGTCGGATAGCGGCTTATAAAAAAAAAATCTGATTTTAAACATTCTGTAACATTGTCCGATCGGGCTTTCCGACATAAAAACTAAAATCTTTTTTTTGAAATAAGTAAAGATATTTCTTCAAACTTGGTTCATCTGTTCTTATGACACAAATTAAAATAAAAAATAACTTGGTGTGCCTCAGTTTGGTAGAATAATTTCCCCTTTTTCAAGATTTTATGACGCATAAATTTGAAGTCCAAAAATTATGTGTTAATGCATTACATTTTGCATTGTGTTTGTTTTCGTTATTCCACACTCATTTGACACCTGCAATTTGTCAACAGTCGAGATAGCGTCGATAAGCGCAACTTGGCGCAGACATGCAATTCGCTCGATCTTTCTTAGAATATATGTAATACTGTTTTACATATGTCGTACTGAACAACCACCATTTTAAAATAAATTCGTAATTGAGTACATCCACATATAAAAATAAAGTCATATCTGGATCCTAATAAGTTTGTTATTACATAAATACAGCCTTATCTGGAGTTCTGAAGCATGCTCGATTAGTTGTCAGACTTATGAAGGAATGAATTCAAACTGTTCCATAAAAGCAAGAGTTTAAGAGTTAGTCATGTTAGTCATAACCATAATCAAGCAGAAGATGTAATTACTTTCACAAATCCACAGGGCTCAAATTTTGGACTCGCTAAATGCAAGTCATGAATGCAAGTTAAGGGTTAAAAAAAAAAAAATTTCACACAATTTATTTTTGTAAATACAAATAATAGTCAAAATTGTTGCGGTTTATGGTTAATGAGTTAGTAGATTAGTCTTTCATTTGAGGAAACAGAAAACACAACATCATTTTGGTTAGCCATTTTTTGATTGAATGGATTACTTATATACAGAAATATATAGTCTGTCTTATAATTAAATCTAGAACGCATGCTATCTTACTAATTCGTACATGTATATACAGTTGAATCGCTATTTTATACAATTAGGTTCGAAAATTTGCCTGCCGTAGTTTCAGCCAGAAGTTGTAAACTTACGCCATCAAAGAATGCGTTTCCGAATTACTTTGAAGGTCATTTTGAGTTAATAACGCACAAAATTTACCCCAAGGAAGACTCGAGTCAAACAATAATTGAAGTTCTTATGCATGATTTTTTAGGATAATCTAACATTTCTTATTGAAAGGTCTCATTTGCAATGGATTCAGATTAACAACAAGACAAAAAATCTACAAGCAAAATATTCAGTACGTTTGGGTCAAAAAAGTAAATTTGAGCTCTGCAAATGCAAACTGAAGCCCGCTCACAATAACTTTTGAGTCCGATGCATTCAGTTCCTGTTCTCCTAGGAATCCCCAGTCGAGCATTCCCAAACAATATGATGAATTATTTTGAGTATGAGCTAGACCAGTGTTTTATGGTTTCAAAATTCAGCTTTAAATTCGGAGATGTGAAATTGGGGTCAGGCTTGGAAAATTTTCTATCTGGTTGCCAGCAGTGGTTAGTTTGAAATCTGAATTCAGTACACTGCACACATACTCAAATAATTTAAAGTTTATACGTTTATGAATCATGACCGTCAGAGACCAATTAACAATTGTAGCTTTTGTCGGCTCCTGTGTTCAACTAAAATGAGGAAGGCACTGAACATATTCTTCTAACTGCTTTACCAGTCTGTTTTTGCTTTTCATGATACGAGCTAAGTGAAGGTCATATACCACCAAGTCAAAAAGTGTACCTTGAATTCACTGATAAAGTAGTGTTCATACGCTGTCGAGACAACACGCCTTGCGCGTGTGCCCACACGCAATTTCGCCTTAGATCACGCACACATGCCCTACTATTTAAGGTCACACACGTTTAAAAGAAATAACGCAATCATTTGTAATTTTTCGTAGAAGAATATTGAATCAAACATGCAAGGTGACGTTGTAAACTTGTTTTTATACCGTAAAATACAGCTTACATTCACCGGTGCAACATGTTATTTCTACCGCATGAATAAACATCACAAAAAGTAAACATGGAGGTAGACTATTCAAAACCAGATCTATTGTGTGTTCAAAGGCTAAATTTTCTATGTGAGTGCGTTTTCGGCTGTTAAAGATCATCGCCCTCCAGACCCTCACAATGAAACCCTTACCCTTCGAACTCCGATCACACTCGTGGTCCTTGTGAAGCCTTGACAGCTATGAATGTTTGGCTTGTTTCTGGGCTGGTCCAGTCGTGTAAACAAAACCCTACTCATACAGTGACTTATCTTTTTTCAAACTGAAATTTTTAACGCGGCATTTACTCCGTTTCATTATACATTTGACAAAATATTTGCTACTGTTTTTATTTTCATTAAAAAAAGAATTATTTAAACAAACAACTCCCGCATGCCAATGATATAATTGGGGTCATCTTATTGCATGAAAATTGATAAACCTGCAAAAAGGGAGTTAGCTCTTAGACTTTGTAATTTCAAACAGCTGGTGTCCTGTTTTCTTAATTTGCACCCGAGGTATCCCTTTCACTATTTTCAGGCATCTTGTCTATTATACAGAGTGTTTGTTGTACTGGCTCCAAAGTGCTGTTGACAGACGAAACACTTGCTTGCGGCTCATAAGTGTATATCTATCTTCTGTTTTCTTTAATATATAGTTGCAGCTGTGCACCATGGGAACAGTTTCCATCATTCAAAAGGCATGATATACTGTCTAACAATTTAGTATTTGTGTTAACAGATTTGTGCCGATTTGATCAGTGCCATAGAATCAAATACCAAGTAACAATAGGCGTTAAAAAAAATTTTCTGTTTCCTGTATCCTGCCCTAACCAATAAATTTTTGGCACGACCTAAATGGACGGGTCCGTCCTCCTTCGACTGAGAACATTTTTTTCAACTTTTTGGAACAAAAAATTGCATATAATCTGCACTTTTTTTATTCTTTAACCATGGACAGTGAAGTTATACATCAACTTACTGATGCTCTAGATGCATAACCCCCCTGTTTGTGAGTCATTTTTTGACACAAAATAATTTCCAAAAGTACTCCCTAAAAATATTTTAAAAATCCAAAGAAAAAGTTTTTCCGACCTACCTACCCTAATTTGTTAGTAAGCATGTTATCGTAAAACAAATATTTTTAGACCTTAGTAAAGACTCCATTTCCTTTTCTTGATGAAAAAGCCTTTCTGGACAAAACAAAAAATTTAAATACATGTATGCAAATTTAAACAATTATTAAGCTCGATCACCTTTCACCGGTGACAACATGAGTTGATGGCCGTCATGGTGCCAACATGTAAAAAATGTTCTTCATAACCACTGGGCAGATTTACACCAACTTCACAGAATGATCAAGGGGTGGTCCTCTTTCAAATTACCCAAAGAATTTGATTCCATATAAACTCACCGAAAAGAAAAACATTGAAAAATGATTCTTGTCAGAAATTGTTTCGCGCGCAGGCTTTTTCATCCTTATATGACAGATGCCAATATTCGGCCACTTTCCCAGTCCAAAAATATTGCATTTTTTCCTCAACACCCGAAATGCAAGTAACATTTCCCAAAAAACAACAAATGGTATAATTTTATTTACTTTTTAGTGTTACTCTGCAGGAACGTTCTCAGATATTGATTTTTTAGCTCACCAGTCACAAAGTGACAAGGTGAGCTTTTTATAGCGCGGCATCATCGTCCGTCGGTCCGTCGGTAAACTTTTTCTGTGTGACCACTCTAATAGGTCACATTTTTCATGGTGATCTTATGAAAGTTGGTTTTGGGTCTCTTTAGTCAATTTACAATTTTGATTCTGTTTACAGTTTTCACTTCTGCGAGGCATGCAGCACAAAAATGGTAGTCAACAAATCAGTAGTCTTGAAGAACGCAGCAAGAAAGAAACACCATAAAATATAAAAAGACAGAAGAACAATGTAACTTTAATAAAAAAAAAACATTTAATGATAGAAATTCAGGATTTATTTAGAACTAAATATATTTTGAGAACAGCAGTGTTTAACTAAGCTCTGGTTACTTTAAGAGATAATGTGATTATCACATTGTTTTTGTTTAATTGTGTGGGGACGAGCCCGCTTTCGGAAGCGAAACATAGTTGTCCAAATGATCAATTCTGTGTATGTGCGTGTGTGCGTAGTCCGGATTTGTTTGTCCGGACCATAATTTGGACATGCATGGAGCAATCTTGTTTATATGTGGTATGAATGTTAACCTCAGTGAGACGGATTGTCAGCGCAGCCTCAGTTTCCTATCTCAAATGTCAATGAAGGATCAAGTCACTTACAGGTCAAAGGTCAAATCTAAAATGACTTGTCCGGAGCGTTTCTTTCTTCAATGCATGGAGCAGGGTTCTCGGAACGCCGAAATCGGCGTCCCTGTACCATAATTGGTCGGGGGGGGGGGGGGGGGGTCCCCGGTATACGCCGTGTTTATTGCAGCTTGGGAGTCCACCGACGCACATTACTGCATGAGACGCAGTGAAAATTTATTGACTAGCATAAAGTGCGAATACACCATGTTTGACTCCAGTGCAAAAATGTGGCGTAGTTACTCGCTTGTCACCGATAGCCGCGTATAGCCAATCATCGTTGCCCTTTCCACTTCACGCGAGACAGATCAACTCGAATACATGTGATTGTCCGGTGTGATTGCATAGGTGCCAATTTCTAATTGCTAACGACGGATTAGGTATGTTCGAAGTAGCCCTACGACGGGATTTCTTCACGTACAAAATACCATTTTAAAGAACTTTTTATAATACTTTTTGTTAAGAAAGTGAATAATAAGGCTTAATTATGATGTCCGAGTAATTTTAAGATGCTGTCGATGGCGGTCTTGGTAACCGTGATTATTTTTCTGCAAAATCGCTGATTTTTATTTCATGAAGCATTTATTAATATGTTGATCATAGACATACTGTGCATTCTTGTATTTTAGACCGTTGTGCTCTTAATCAGTATAAAATAAAAGTAGTATTGTTTATATATTTTCTTTTCACTGTATGTTTATAAACGTTCCATTCTGAAAAAAAAAAGGTTTAAAGAAAAAATTATCAGGACGATTTTTGGGCAACTTGATATTTTCACATGGGGGATTTTGTCCAACTTGATAACTTCACTGGGGGATTTTGTCCAGGAAGATCAGAAACAGCCGGGCGGGGGGGGGGGGGGGGGGGTGTGTTGTCCAGGGGGTTTTTTTCCTACAAAAATTTTTGATTTTACATTGACCTATTTATTTTATCTTACCTTTTTACCACACCTTAACAATATTTGTGTGAAGAATTGTGTTTAAAAAATTGTCTGTCAGCCTACACTTAATTTGACAGTACAATAGAGGCCGGTGTTTTGACGAAACGTTTAAGTCTGTCCGTCAGTCTAGTCAGTAGTTGGGACTGCAACTTTTTCAGCTTTGGGAGTCCCAGGACTGCAACTTGAAATTGCTAGTGAGAACCCTGTGGAGGGATTTTGATGTAACTTGGCACAATTGTTCGCCATCATGAGATGGAGTGCCATGCGCAAGAACCAGGTCCCTAGGTCTAAGGTCAAGGTCACATTTAGGGGTCAAAGGATACAAGAATGACAACTTTGTCTGGAGCATTTCTTCTTTCACGCATGAGGGACTTTGATGTAACTTGGCACAAATGTTCACCACCATAGACGGAGTGTCATGCGGAAAACCAGGTCTAAGGTCAAGGTCGCACTTAGAGGTCAAAGTCAGATAAAAAGAATGAACTTTGTCTGGAGCATTTCTTTTTGATGCATAGAGGATTTTGATGTAACTTGGCACAATTGTTCATCATCATGCGACGGAGTGTTATGCATAAGATCCTAGAATTACTTCCCTTTGTTGTTACCTTAAATAGCTTACATTTGTAACTTGTTTATTACTGGTCGTAGGGAAAATCAAGACACTTTTCTGTAGTACAACATGCATGTTACACCCAAATTTTCAGGTGTATTTTGACCATCTCTGCTGGTGCGGATTTTTTTTGTGAATTTATTTTAAAATTTTTTTAAATTTTTTTTTTTTTTTAAATTTTTACGTTCCTTTGTTGTTACTGTAAATAACTTATATTGTAACTTTTTGCAATCTCTTTTTTTTGGCATAAATGTTTGCCTCAATGAGACAAGGAGTGTCATGCACAACTCCCAGCCCCTTTTGAAGCTGGGGGGCTTGACATATTGCCCGTGGGCATCTAGTTCTCATATTTTTCATGAGATTTTAAAGAGAATGTTCTGTTATACCCCCATGTAGAAAGGGCTTGTCTGGCTTTCATCAGTAGGTTTTCATGGCTTCCGATGATAACTCATGAAGGCTTGACCGATTTAAATTTTTTTTGGTACATAGTTACAGGCCCAAGTTCGACTTTGGGGTCAGTAGGTCAAAGGTTAGATAACTTGCAAAACGCTTTGGCCTGGGATCATAGCTTTTTGTAACACAGGTGTAACATGATAGAATACGGGTTTTTTTGAATTGAGGTCAATAGATCAAGGTAAAGGGGTCACAGTGATTTTGAACGTTGAACCTTTTCCGAATGATAACTTAGACCTTGAGCCTAGATGATAAAGTTTGGTACACAGGTTCACATCATAAATACAGGTCAAGTTTTACTTTGAGGTCAGTAGGTCAAGGTCACAATAAAGGCAAAACAGTGAAATGTTTTTCAGATTATAACTTGAGAATGCTTGAGCCTAGGATCATGAAAATTGTTAGGGAGGTTGATTATGCCAGCAGGTGACCCCTAATGATGTTGAGGTCAGTAGGTCACAGGTCAAGGTCACACTGACCCGGTTCTTTAAAATGATGCACGAGGGGCACCTGGGGTTTTCCTCCACCACTAAAACGGAATGTCGCCATATGACCTATCCTGTGTCGGTGGGGATGTTAAATTCAACAAAATAAATAACAGTTCTTTAAAACGGTTTTTGGACAATAATTTCACGATGCTTGGGATAGAAACACAAAATTTAGTACAAGGTTGGTCTTGACCACAATTATCTGTATTGATTTAGAGTTCCAAAGGTCAGATGACCCGGAACATTTAAACCTTTTCCATACAAAAATGAGAACACTTGGGCGGAGGATCATGAAACTATGGAGATTGAATTTGAGGTCATTAGGGAATAGCTCAAGAAAATGTGCTTTGTTATTGGCTTAGTTCTTTGATAAGGCCATAATTTTGAGGGTATAATTTGTCACTCCTGTGACAACTATAGCATTTAGCTCACCTGAGCACGAAGTGCTCAAGGTGGCTTTTGTGATCGCCCTGTTCCGTCCGTCGTCAACAATTTGACTGTTAACACTCTAGAGGCACAATTTTGACTTAATCTTTATGAAACTTGGTCAGAATGTTACCTCAATAAAATCTTGGACCATTAGATGTTGGGTCATCTTTAATCAAAAAAATAGGTCACCAAGTCAAATCAAAGGAAAAGCTGTTAACACTGTAGAGGTCACATTTAAGACTATACCTTCATGAAACTTGGGCAGAAAGTTTTAAAATTAATGATCCATAAATCAGATTCAAATCTGGGTCAAGTGGGGTCAAAAACTAGGTCACCAGGTCAAAACAAGGGGAAAAACTTGTTAACACCTAGAGGTCACAATTTTGGCCCAATCTTAATGAAACTTGGTCAAAATGTTACCCCCAATAAAATATTGGACAAGTTTGATATTGGGTCGTCTAGGGTCAAAAACTAGGTAATGTAACCAGGGCAAATCAAGGAAAAGCTTGTTAACACTGTAGTGGCCACATTTATGACTACATTTTTAATGAAACTTTGTCAGAATTTTAAACTTGATGATCTATAGGCCAAGTTAAATCTAGGTCAGGTGGGATTAAAGACTAGGTCGCTAGGGCAAATCAAAGGAACACTTGTTAACACTCCAGAGGCCACATTTTATGACTGCATCTTCATGAAACTTAATCAGAATGTTAATCTTGATGATCTTTCAGTCAAGTTTGAATCTGGGTCATGTGGGGGCAAAAACTAGGTCACCCAAATCAAATCAAAAGGAAAAGTAGTTAACTCTTTAGAGGCACATTTATGATCAATCTTAATGTAACTTGGTCAGAATGTTGATCTTGATGATCTTAGTCAATATGCCAGGTGAGCGATACAGGGCCTCATGGCCCTCTTGTTTTTTGTTCTTGTTGTAAGAGAAATTGTACATTTTAGAATACAGATTACAGCAAGTCACATTTTCTTTATTTTGACAATACTTATTTCAAAGCGTGACAAAAGCACCATTTCTGTTATTAAAAGTTGTTAATTCACAGTTCAGCTATATTCATGTATGGATAAAACAAATTATGTGATCTGTGATCATTTTTAAATGTGTATACAGATAAAACTTAAACATGGAACAGTTTATTCAATAAATAAAGGGTAATGCAAGTCTTTGTGATGTGTATATAAAAGCAAAAATTTGGATTGTCTTACGAGTATTTCTGAATTACAATTCACACAAATAGAAAAAACCAGCCTGCACAAGAAGGCTAATATGTCTCCCTAACTGAGCTCTTAACCTGCCGTGGTGCAAAAAGATTGTTTAATGGGGTGTCTGTTAAGTCTTGTTAACAGTGAGTTGCAATCTAGTAACTTTTAAGTTTGTATGATTTTAGCTCACCTTAGCACAGTGTGAGCTGTTGTGATCACCTTAAGTCTGTCATTGTGCTTCTCAACAATTTGCCTGTTATTAAACACCCTAGTAGACAGTTTTTTTTAAATGTTAAAGGGACGAGTTGAAGTCTGATCGATTCCCGATTGAGGCAGTGCCTTATTTCATATTATTTTCATATTAGATATTGCAATTTTTAAACGGAATCTATAAAGATTTAATGGTACCAGACCTGTAATTAAGTTCTGCGCCTTTGATAAACCTGAAGTTATGGCAGAACGTTATTTATCCGGAAAACGTAGAATAAAGCCTGAATTCGGCGTACGGAAAAGAAAATCATTTTATGAGTTAGTGGCAACCCGCGAGTAAATTTGTCACAATGGCAACGTTACTATCTTTCTAAAGTTGGAATATGATTCTAAAACATCTGACATGTTAAATACTTGGATCGCAACGTGCAGAACTACCGTAAGTCAAACATATTGATGGAAAAGATTGGAAAAGTATATATTTTGTTTTTGTTATTTCCGTAAATTGTGTATTGAGATATTTTTACAATAATTTCAAAAACATGACAGAATCAGTACAATTCAGAGTTCAAACTTTAAGCTCTATGTTATAATATTAGCTGTATGTCAAACGTTTATATATATTTTAAACATTATTAACCGCCTGTTAAGGGAACAACAAAATAGAGCTTAAAGATTAACTATCAACTCTCTTCTTTTCTACTTTAAATTCAGTACTGTAGTTAGGAGATGCATGTTCAATACATTTAATTATGCTTCTATTGCATTTGAAAACTTCTATTTTGAGCATACAACACACGCTAATTCGCGATCATTCGGATATTCCTGACACGGCAAAGAACCACATTTTACCTCTACGAAAAACAACAATTTTCCATCCTGATTAGCTTCTCCATGGAAGGTGGCTTCTGGACGGATGTCAACGCAAGCATAATCTGTAGCAGCCTGGTGGCGATGGTAACCAGACATTAGGTAACCAGTGTATTCTATCGTCCATCCGGTGTAACAGTCAGTTTTACCAGGTATCATAATGGAAGTTGTTCTAGGACTTCTACAAACAGCACAAGGTGCGTCTTGGTCGAGCATAGATTGTGGAAATGGGTCAAATTCATGGAAATAATTGCTTTGATACTCTGTTCCTGATATATAAGCGCCTTCATTTTGTAAATCGTCCACGTACTTTGCCCATGTTGGTTTTTCTGGGAGGCAAAGATAGCTCGCTGCTCCACCAGCTAATTCGTATGGATTTCCTGAAGTGTAGCCTAAAAGAATATGTTAGATGAAAATAAATCTGAATTTAGCTATCAAATAACGTTAAAGTAATAATACTTTAATATGGAATGTAACTTCAAAGGAAAAGTTAATTTCTGAAACGGGTAGGTTGTTTATAAATTTTATGATTTTGATTGCAAATTTAAGTGTACAACTTTTGTGATAATATTTAAGAAATATCTGATATTGATAAATCACTCTTGGGAACTTATTATTTCGATTCTAACACGACATACTGGTACCAACAGTGTTAGAAAAAATGGTAACTATTTTTTACGACCGTGGATCGGATGACGTCATTGCACGCGAGAATAACCAGAGATGGATTTTGCTCTACATGTATGTAGGTTATTTGCTGGTCGTGTTAGAATATGTGTTATAACTTTTTGACTAATGATAATGCATTGTGTATACTGGATCTAGATCTTACGTTACCAGAGTATACTTTCTCTGTGCCATTTCCATCGCAGGAAGTTCTTCCCCATCGTGTATACACGGAACCGCTTCCTAGAAGAAATGTAAACTACATGTAAAAAGCTGTTCTATTTGTAAGAGATCTGTATGTGCAATTTTACCGAATGTTACTAGCGGAAAGCATGCGTTGCACCGCAACGTTAGAATGTTGTTTAAAGCTCCGTTAAGTGACGGAGCTGTTCTATTAGATATAAATTTCCATTTGTGAAAAAAAAATACATTGTTGTGTATGTATATAAGTGCGTGTGGAAAACAGTTTTCATAATTTTCTTACCAAAATGTAAACTGCTCGCCAGAAAATTATTTTTAACTGAATATGATTACATAACAGTATACTACTATAATACGTGTGTATTTCATACATACATCTTTAACATCTCGTACGCATATTGAAAGAGAATTGACAGTTTGAATTATCTCACAATATTAAAGAACCTTACTTTGATGCCCGAGAGCGGAACATTTGTTCTGTTAAAATATTATTAGAGGCTCAACAGGAACTGTACGGCGTTTCTGCACTGCATATGCATGGCAATTTAAAAACAATTTAATTGTCTTAAATCTGAAGAAAAAAAAACATTTTCGAACTGTTATGTAAGTGAATATAAGTAAAACTTAACACATCAAAAATAAATTGCTGTAATGAACACTCACCTTTTGTCAGTTGATTTTTTGTTGAAGTTAAAATTGCATTTTCAGTCTTTAACACTTGAATGTCTTGATCCTTTTCAGACTTTAAAGCTTGAATCTCTTGTCGAACCTTCTGAAACTCTGCGAATATATCATCACTGCTGTGTAGTATTAGTCTTTTTTCTCAATTTGAACCATCTACAAGCAGGCACAAAGTTAAAAACACGTACATATATTTCAAGGGATACATTTTCGTTCCTTTCTTTTTTTTGTTTAAAATAAATTACAGTTTTAGTTGCAAAGATAGGGAAAGATAACATGCCGGCATAACAGAGAAATGAAGCTATGTTAAGTATTGTTACGTATATTTGTTGATTATAACTGTGTATAAACGTAAAACGTTTGGTATTGCATTTAGATACTTAAGTATTTCATATATTTTATTTAAATCATTTAACATAAAGTTATTACATGCAACAAACCATCAAAACCTGAACATCCACAAGCAGCATGTATGCATCAGTGTATGTTTCTATAATTATTTTTGTAGGAGTAGTTTGTGGAGATCGAGAAAAGCGGCTTGTTTTACATAGCAGCGATGACATTTACAATGAAATCCAAGGGCTGAAACATGAGATTAATACTCTCAAAGGTAGGAGATATCAACTTAATATTTAAATATTTCATTAGTACAGATTCATATTCTTGAGGTGGTACAAAAGTTAAAATAGGTTACAACTTTAAACAAATGAATCACATATGAACCGCGCCATGAGAAAACCAACATAGTGGCTTTGCGACCAGTATGGATCCAGACCAGCCTGCGCTTCCGCGCAGTCTGGTCAGGATCCATGCTGTTCGCTAACAGTTTCTCTGATTGCAATAGGCTTTGAAAGCGACCAGCATGGATCCTGACCAGACTGCGCGGATGCGCAGGCTTGTCTGGATCCATGCTGGTCGCAAAGCCACTATGTTGGTTTTCTCATGGCACGGCTCATATTCTTGTATCTACATTAGGGTCATTCCTTTTAATTGGAAACCATTTGCACGGACCCTTACCCGGCTAAATTTCCATGATGATCTTGTCTTGTTCATCTTTCAATTTGAACAGTGCCATTTAATAAATGTCTAAAGAGTTGCTTACAAAAAAGATACTGACTGAATGGCGAACAGTGCAGATCTTGTTCAGACTACACGGGTGTGCAGAGTGATCATGATCTACACAGGTCGCAAAAGCAGAATCAGTCATGTCCAGCATTGACTGTTAATTTAAGACTATTAGAAATATAATTTGATATGAAATAAGTGTATAAGAAAACCTTTTTATAAGAGAACTATCTGAATATTCCTGAAACCGTAGACTTTATGCTTTTAGTTTCGTTTAGCAAATAGTGTATGGAACTCCTGTTTTCAAAACACTTTTGGATGTTTTGTTTCGTTTAAGATCGTGGTTCAATCTACACTCGCTGGGGTAGGAAGTCATGTGGTACCAGTGACACGGAGACAGTTTATTCGGGTAAGCTTAGCTCAGTTCCATAAACAAAAATATCTTGTTTTGTAGAAGATAACGGCCTAAGTTTAGGCAAAAATACTAAAGGTCAGAATGGTCCTTTGATATACTGTTATTATTGTTCGAAATTTCTTTGAGTGATAATTCAGTATCAAATCATTAAAAGTTAATATTTCCAGCAAATGTTTAAGACCATTGAAACATCCGAATCTTAATCATTCTCGAACGAATGTATCCATTTTGTCTTAGTTTTGAAATCAAACTTAATACTGACATGAGAAATCAGTTTATGTATGACCTCTCTTGCACTTTTATACTCTCTAAAATTCATTTATGAACGTAAAAAAACCTTCAGAATACAAGTTTGTTAAATAATTTTTGTTAATTTTAAGACATTGGGTAGTATCAGTACCGAAACTTTTTGCCTTGTTCCATGTCTTAGAAAACAAACTTAGGTATAGCAAATTTAGATGAAACACTGGTTTTGAATGTGTCATGTCTCGAAGATACAGTCTCAAAGGATGTCAAAGGTAAAACTGTTATATGAGCCGTGCTATGAGAAAACCAACATAGTGGGTTTGCGACTAGCATGGATCAAGACCAGCCTGCGCATTCGCGCAGTCTGGTCAGGATCCATGCTGTTCGCTTTCAAAGCCTATTGCAATTAGGGAAACCAATAGCGAACAGCATGGGTCCTGACCAGACAGCGCGGACGCGCAGGCTGGTCTGGATCCATGCTGGTCGCAAACCCACTATGTTGGTTTTCTCATAGCACGGCTCATATATCAGATTGATACAAAATACAAACCTAAATATGTGTATGAATTATATGATTGTGACTGAGCATTTCACTCGGAATACTTTTTGAACTTGCAGGATATGCAGCGGGACAACCATACAACATTACGGCCGGTCCTGCTAGTTTTCTATGTTTACCAGAGCATCCTACGTGGGCAAAATACAATGATGGCATTCAAGACCTTGGGGCTCGAGTAGCAGGCACAGAATACGAAATCTACCATGCAAATTTATTTAACCCATTTCCACAGCCTATGCAAGATCTAGATGCACCATGTGCTGTTTGCAGAAGTCCAAGAACAACTTCGTTGATGATTCCCGGCAGGACCGATTGTTATTCTGGTTGGACTCTGGAATACACGGGCTATCTTATGAGTGGACACAAAGGACACATTGCTGCTACAGATTATGCGTGTGTTGATGTCAATCCTGAAGCTGTTTTCCACGGAGAGGCAGACAAAAATGGGAAGCTGCTGTATTTCGTCGAGATAACATGTGGATCTTTGCCATGTGAGGAATATCCTAACGGTCGTGAACTAGCTTGTGCAGTGTGCTCAAAGTAACTTTAAATTGTGAAAGGTTAAATGTGTAGTTAGCATTGTAGACGCCATAATTTTTACTGCACATGGAAACATTTCATATATTTTGAGTACGCCTACTACCATTCAACCTTAAAGTATTTCTAATTAATATAAAGACTACTGAGATAATTAATCTTACGTTTTCTCGATCTAAACAATCAATTGTTTTATCTAGTATCTGTTCAATGCGGGCCATTGTGTGAGAGTTATATAAAAATATGTTGCTCGAAAATAATTGTACAACAAGACGACATATATCAAACAAAAATATACGCTTTAATATGTTAGATCCCATCTGTCTCCCCCGGGCACCGTAGCTAGAAAAGTGTGTGACGTCACGAATTCTGGCACTATTGAAAACTGTATACTTTTCATTCGACGGGTTTTAGGCAATGCTTTTGAATAACTTATGATGTTCTTTTTGATAATATCATCATTCTAGCTTTAAGATAGTATTGATTTTCGTTGTTTTAGATGTTTTAACTACTGATTGTAAGAACTGAAGGCATATTTTTATCATCCCAACCACTCGAATACAGTGAAGAAAATCAGTAATAGAATATTGTATTAGAGTGGTGTATTTTAGTACAAATATGCAATAATATCCATTTATTTTACATTTCGACACTTTAAACCTCGATTTAGGTGTATTAGACACCTAGACTATATTTGTTATTTGTACTCAGTCGCAGCCTGTAGCTGCTGTTTCAATGGTTGTACAGCATGTAGTAGGTACGCCAAAAAATAGTTCAGAAACGGAAGTAGTTTTTTGTTCATCAGCCGGTGCTTTATTGCACAGAACAGGATTTGTGTGATTTTCACGAATGATTTGTTCTGTTCGCTTCCTGTTATATACATAATATTAACCTTAGACAAGGAAACGAGCTGAATATTACATATCAGTTGTATAGAAATGTTTGTCACGCGAGCAGAAAGATTTTATTTTTTGCCTAGGAATATTATCTAAAATCTGAAAAATAGATCCCTCGGAAGCGCCGAGAACAAGGCAAACAGTGAAAATTGCAGACTCGATTTGATTGAGTCTGTTCCTGAGCAGTAATTGAAAATGCAACACTGCGCAAGCTCCCCTAGAACTGGCTTGAGCAGAATTCAGTCTTCAAATCTAAATGAGTTGAAATCGGTGGAGGGCACCAGGTATGCCAGAATCGCCTACTGGTATTGTTAACCAAGTCTGGTGACAATATTCAATTCCAAATTTTTGCCGAAAACTGTTCTTCTTTCTATTTTAGTAACAGTGAACCAGCGGCCCCAAATGCGATTCAAATCTTCATATTCTGGTAAGCTATCTACACGCCAAGTTTCTTCTTAATAAGATAAGATAAGATAAGATAAGATATGTTTATTTAAGTCTCACTTTGCATGATAATTATACACATATACATATTAAAATAACATCAGACTACATTAAAACATGCAAACCTTTCTAATCAGAAATATGAGAGACTATAATCTATTCACAAGTACATGTAGCTAAAATATTTAAGAATTTCATACTAACTTTTATAAGTATAAAAAGTTTTAGTAAAAATTTTTAAACCTGTACGACCAAGTTAGTACACCATATATACGTATTTACACATTTATACTTATTCAATGATATAAAAGATTTCTCCTTCTACTTAAAATACTAAAACAGGTTTTGGCACATAGTAAAACTATTTCTGGATTTGTCAGCAAAAAGGCTACTTTCTCTGTATCATTTAAAGTTTTCAAGTTAATATTGATTCTACAAGCTTCTAACAGTAAATCTGTACGAATAGTATTGTAACAAGGACAATGTAATAAAACATGAAGTTCATCCTCACCTGTAGTGGAACAATTAAAACAAACTCTGTCACTAACAGGAAGACCGTTATATCTACCAGTTTCTATATGTATTGGAGCAGTACCACTCCTAAACTTAGCAAGTGCACCTCGATACGATTTATTTAAAACAATCTTACAATTAATATCTCAGTCTGACTTAGGGGTATTGAGCGTTAATCATTTGTTAAGTAACAGCGACTATGTTCTTAACTCAAGCGGACCCAATTAGTTTTCCATGTAACGGTTTGCTTTACTCTAAGTTTGGTGATAACGTGTCAATTTGAACTACAGTTATTGACCGGAAACCATCTGGCGTATTAATCAAAGTAGGTATTGTGTGAAAACTATTCTAGTAAGTGTAACATTGACCCTATCGGCCAAAGTGACATCTAACTTGTCACAACAAAGAGCAGACCGCAACTGTAACTATTACCCTTTAACTATTACCCTTAATAATTCATACATTTAAAATGTGCTAAAGACTAACGCCTTAATTTCATTTCAACATATCTATCTATAATAACGTTATTGAGAGGAAGCGTCGTATTGCTTTTAGTAACAGAGATACTGACCTATAAACCAGGGGCCTAAAATACAATCTCAAGCCCTAAGCTAGGTCCTCGTATAAACTTGTTATAAATATACTAAGTTTGGTGACAATTTGCCGATACGAACCAAAATTGTTGACCGGATCTCCCACCCATCTACCGACCATCTGCTCACCTGGCCGTTTGCTATACTGGACTCAATCAACAGACGTTTTTCATCCATGGACATTTTCGTGTAATCTTCATTGATTTACAAATTTACTGGGATCAAAGTTCCATAAGGCTTTAAATTTTATGAGAAAAACAGATGAAATAGCTGTCCAAACAGATGTTATGCATAATTACATGGCTAGGAAAACACTGCTTTTAATATTGCACATGAAATTTTACAGTTAGAACCATAAAGGGAGGTAATAAAAAACAATGGACTAAATAAAACTTTCTGTTATGTTAATCAATATTCAAACCGTGGTCAAATGTTAGAGAAAACAATTATTGAAAATAGGATTTACCAAGAAATTAATAAATTGTACATTGATAACAAAAAATGTGGCAGCCATGTTACAAACAAAGGCATTATGAGCCATTAATCTTTAGCAATATACGTCATTTCGGTATATATGTATAAATATACATACATTACACATATATACACAACGACTTGAACAAGCAACCACGCCTTCATAAAACAGTATTTAGATAACCGCTAAAGTTTGACCGAAGTACACTTCCATGTGATAAAGGTTAACTTGGAACTTGCATGAAAGATAACTCGTGTAAATCGTGCTGATGTTTCAGGTCTTTTGTAGATTAATTTAGATTCTAAACTTGTGCGTTGAGCTTCTTCTTCTCATATTTCTAAGTAGGGTTTCATTGTAAAGACTTCCATCAGTTTAAAGAAACCGTCCTTCCACCAGCTGAAGTTATTTGTTAAATTAGGTCCCAAATTGATCTGACTTTTCAATTAACTTCCCAAAGATTGGCATATGCTTATTGATTTAGCCAAAGAAGGCAATAACTCAGAATAATATTTGCCCGCCAAAACCGTGACTGGTTCTTGTAAGGAAAACTACTGTTACTGCAGAATGACATACACATTGTATTGTTTTATCAAATCAAATAACGAATAAATCAAATCGTATAAATAAATAAATAAGAAAAAATTAAAAAATAATAATAAGTCCTGACAGAAAATTATAAATACATTTGGCCTTTAAAACTATTCCCTCTGTTGTCCAGACAAGGCATTCCTTTACAAGAACAGTATGGTAACATTGTTCAATTATCTATTCTGTCTGTTTGGTTTTCTTAGTTCACATATGGTCACTTATTCACTTGGTGAACTGACTTTCAAAATTGGATAAAAAATCGGAAAATCATATATTTACTAAAATAACAGAATAATATTTTTATGTTCATGGTTAATCGAAATGGCGGATTATTTAATATATCAGACATATAATAACTTATTGTTTCCGAACGAGATCAAAAACAGTATCATGCTTTACATTTTAAACTCAAGAAACTATAGTATTTTATTTTTCTAAAACAATGTATGGAAAATAATAACAATTATAAAAAAACAGTCATCAGCGTATGAATGGCTGTTATAGTCTTATCTTTTTACGAAACCTTTCCAAATATAAAAAACGGCAGATCAGAAAATAACGCCGCTTTATTGTTTTATTTTCATACAATTTTATATCTAAATGTGAATTGATCTTTTTATTTATTTTGTTGGGTTTAAATGTCGCACCGATACAATTTTAGGTCAGCTTTGATGGTGGAGGAAGACTCCAGGTGCCCCTCAGTGCATTATTTCATCAAGAGCGGGCACCTGGGTAGAACCGCCGACCTTCCGTAAGCCAGCTGGATGGCTTCCTCACATAAAGAATTCAATGCCCCAAGTGAGGCTCGAACCCACATCGATGAGGGGCAAGGGATTTGAAGTCAGCGACTTTAATCACTCGGCCGCGGAGTTCCCCGAATTGGCCATTAGTGTATGAGAAATGGCAATAGCAACATGATGTATATGCAATGTAAATCACAGCTTCGATTTCAAAATAATTTCACAGCATTGTTCCTTGAGTGATCCTGTACCAAATTTCGTCAAGCCGTGTTGATTTGTCAAGAACATGGCTGTCTAGGGATGGGCAAAATTTCCCTGTACCGCTATTTGGAAAGAATCTTCTCATCTGAAGCTGCTGACTCAAATTCAAATCAATTTTACATAAATGCCCCTCGGGTAATGTCCCTAAGACTAAACTCTCCCTCTACTGAAGTTTCTTTTACTTTTTATGATATTGCCTGTTAGTATCATCCCCTCTTCCCCCATCTCCACGCACACAGGCACATTACCCGCCGGTTTTTAATGAATGGAAACATTTAAAATCTTCTTGTAAGAAAAAACTGACCCAATTTCAAAATAATTTCACAGTTATTTTCCTTACACGAACATCTACCAAATCTATTCAAGTAATCTGTGCAACTCGAATGATGGTCAAATCAAACGAATTAGTCTACGTTGCATACATAGTTTTGAAGCGTTGCACATGATATAACAGATCCGCAAATTTCATGCAAATTTGAAGGCATCGTTTAGAACTAATTCAGGTGTTAATATTTTTATTATCTATGACGAAAGTAATGTTATACGAGACAAAACGTACACGTATGGTTATTTTACTTTCCGTATGCCGGGTCCAGGCTTTATTCTGTGCTATTTACACCATGACTTTCAGTTAAACAGACGTGCATAACTACCATAATCTATCATGGAAAACTATAACAACTAAAGAAGCATTTATGCTAAAGCATTTAATGCAACAATGTCTTTGCTTAATACTAAATTTTCCCGACATCCTTGACCTCGGCGATTTAGGTATTCCGAATCACTATAGCCGTTACTCATTTCTATCTGAAGATGTCTACCTGCGGATACTAGTTCGAAAATAATACGTTTACATGTAAATTAAGAAATAAGACTACAATGAAGGTACATGAATATTCTTTGTTGTTGGTTCTTTTTTCACTTTACTTCTTTTTTTTTTTCATTTTAGCTGTGAATGGGCAGCTTAGATATTACACAACTGATATCAGCTTACATCCGTTTTTATCCATCAGAAACTTGAAACATTGTATCTATGATATCCGTAAGTCATCAATCAGTGTGAAGTGTTCTTCTTAATTGTAAGAAAGAAAATTATCAATTTTATTGCATTGCTTAGTCACAGTTGAAATTTTATACAAAAACAAGACGATATATTAAGCTTTTCAAAAATTAATAGATGTTTATAATTATTTTGTGATGTCGATAAGTGTATTTAATAGTATCTAAAAATATCTGACAATATATTAAAATGAATTCAAGATATCAATAATTTAATTGAGGATATCCATAAATAAAGTATGTATATGTGATATCCATTGGTAAATTTGAGATATTACTAAAACGTAAAACGACACCATATAGATATAGATATTACAAAATTGATTAAATGTATCCTGCGATTTTCTCGTACCGATTGAACAGTTCAAGGCAATTGATTCCAGTAAATTACGGTACAATGTAGACTCAGAGCCAATACGTATCGTTCTGTGACTGTTTTACGCACAAGCTAAATAATGTATATTAGTCTACTTGGAACGGTGATGTATAATTTGCTTGGAAAGGTGATGTGTAGTTTACTTGATTGCTGGTGTTTAGGTGTCTGTTTTGTACACCTAGTTTCAGCTATTGATGCCGTTTTGGAACTGTGGTAGATCGATAAACTCTCTCCAAAAATAACACATTTAATGGAGATAAAGGGGAGAATGGTCCCGTAAAAATATTACATTATGGATGACTAGTATGGACTGGTTGCAATTCAAGGCTTTGCCTATTAAACTGCCCAAGTATAGCATAATTTATACACCAAATCATAAATAATAGAACTGATAAGAAAATCCGTTAAAAATAGAAATCAATAAAGCAAAATAATAGCAGATTCGTTTTAAGTCTGTTCACGAGAGGTTTTAAGTCTGTTCACGAGAGGTAATCATATCCGTAGTATTTTATGACAATAATACTGATATATTTTCTTGAGTTTTTTGAAATGTAACATTTCCAAATTGCCTTCCATATTTATAAAATGAATTTGAAATCCCAGTTTGAAAATTGCTGTTGAAAATGAAAGGTTTGTGTCAAGACTAAAATGTTTATGTAATCATTCCAGTTATAACTTGAATAGTTTTAGCTGTCAAGTGTTAAACAGGTTTGTAACGCATTGTCTAGCACACTGATAGTCTGAAAACTGACGAGAGAAAGCACTGTATATGCTCTTTCGGCTCTGACCTGAATGTATTGAATACAAATGTACCTATTTCGAATCGTTTCAGTTGAATAACATTTAAATTCATTCACTTTACTGGAATATGTGTACTTGTTGCTAACAAACGCTAAAATCATATATTCAAGTTTGCACGATTATATTTGCGTTATTTTGTTGTTGTTGTTGTTTTTTGTGTTGTTTTTTTTTGGTTTAGTCACCTTAATGGGTATTAACACCCATCAGTGATCATGCAATCAGTGTTTCAGTAGATTTTATCATCATCGATATGATGCAAATTTCACTGATTTTTCTGTGACGTTTAAATATGTTAATTTAAAAACCAACACAGACTTGTCAAAGCATTTTTCGTTTAAATAAGCTTCTCCCGTTGACCTATTTAAAAATTATACAATATATGAAATACAGAGATGACGTCAGTGCGCCAAACGTTTGAACGCTACAATTGGCACATATAAATGTAAACCATAAAGTCAAACGTCTTTGTATGTTCAGACATTATACATCAATATATACATTCGCCCTATTCTTTTCCATTAAAAATTATGACGTTCATTTCGTATGAACAGCTGAAGGAAAGGCACGAAAGGTACGTCATCGCTGTTTAGTGATAACCGGCCGCTGTTTTGACGACGTCCGCGTATAGTCAGGGAGAACGTTCCTTAGATGACGTTGCAGTTGTTCCGTCTGTGACGTCGCAGTTCATGGATTTGACGATCATATTCTGTCGTTCATTTCGCATGAACACGGAAAAAAATAGTTTCATTTCTTAATTATTCACATTATGGTTCAAATTAAGTAAGTTTGAACGTTATAATTTCAAATATTGCTCATAAAATCGTCGTTAATTAACTGGATCAAATGATGCATAAATTTCAATACGGACTAGCTGAAAAAAAAGAGAAGAAACAGTTATACTGTGATAGGAGCCGTGCCATGTGAAAACCAACATAATTGGTTTGCGACCAGCATGGATCCAGACCAGCCTGCGCATCCGCGCAGTCTGGTCAGGATCCATGCTGTTCGCTAACAGTTTCTCTAATTGCAGTAGGCTTTGAAAGCGAACAACATGGATCCTGACCAGACTGCGCGGATGCGCAGGCTGGTCTGGATTCATGCTGGTCGCAAACCCACTATGTTGGTTTTCCCATGGCACGGCTCATATATTGCTGAAGGAAAGTTGGAAGGTTAGAACATTTGCTATAGCATTTGATTTAAGATAATCATTTGGTCCCTTAATGTCCAATAAAACGTTTCTGAGGTAACAGTTGTTCGTATACGACCAATTAAGGCTATAAAATTGTTTTACAATGTAGCAGTATTTCAGCGAAGTTTCATTTATTTACACAATTAAGGTGCTACAAAAGAACACACATTAACTTCTGTTGACAAGTCTGCTACAAAATGAAAGTATTTTCTCGTTAGCGTTCGTTCAAATGTGTGTCACTACAAAAGTGCACGTCCGGGAGAGCTCTTGAAATGTAGAAACACAAATGTACAAAGGGCATTTAATTGACCGTTTTATTTGAAGATACGTTTATTCCATCTTTTATTTCCAGTGCTTTATACTTTATCACCGAAAGGAACTGAGAAAAAGAGCTATTTAAGAGCACGTGTGGTTTCTTTCCTTCCCTAATTCGGTCGTTTATGTTAAAAACTAAACACTAAACAGGATGCCAGAAGTAAGATAAAGCTCAGATGTAGACAACAGATTGAAAATTATGTCGCGACAGCTATTTTTGAGAAAATCAGACGCGCGGATAAATATTATTGAATGTGTCACAAAACCTTAGCACCCGTTGGTGTTAGGCTAACAGCTTGTATTTTTCATGAATTTAAGTGGCTTGTATATTTGAAATGAAACTGGAAATATATAAGAAATGAAAGAAACCTTTCTCTTATAAACAGATACTGAATAGGGAAATAGCGCGAAAAAGATGGTTGCAACGTATAGAAAACATTTGCTCTGTAAATATATGATTTTACTCCGAACTGATACCGTCACCCTGCCCTAACAAGAGCACTGAATCGGCAATGTATCCCCTCAAATTGTAGATCAGAACCTTAACTTCAAAGGTATACCTTCAATTGCAGGGAGGGACAAACACATAAGTCACTGTAGCCCAATTATAAAACACCTTTGTAATGCGATCTTCGTTCCTGCGTTGACTCGTATACCGATGCGTTTTGGGAAGGCTGAAAAGCATTAATCAGTGGCATATACCCTAGGTCATAGCAGCACGAATGACTAAGGCTTTTAATATCGTGTGAGGTCCTCATTTACGTTGAGTCATATACGGATAAGTTTTGTGAAAGCTTAAAGTTATCACCCAGCACCATATATTTTATTTTTCATATGCAACGTATAGAAAACATTTGCTCTGTAAATACATGACTTTATTCCGAATTGATACCGTCACCCTGTCTTAAGCAGTGCACCGAATCGGCAATGTAATCCCTCAAATTGTAGATCAGAACCTTAACTTCAAAGGTATATTTTCAATGGCAAGTAGGGACAAACACATAACTCACTCTAGCCCGATATTAAAACACAGTTGTAATGCGATCTTCATTCCTGCATTGACTCGTATACCGATGCTTTTTGGGAAGGCTGAAAATATTTAACCAGTGACAAGTGGCGCAATGACGGATTCAAACAGTTCTCAGTATTCTTTTGCGCTGTGGAATTATTTTCCTTACTATCATTGCAATAGTTTGCTAAAATCACAACAGATCTATGATTGACAGTTAGGTAGCATTTCCATTATGGAATAATCGACTACAGAATTATTCATGGAAACTAAAGTCATCCACAACCACTAAATTTGGGTTTCTTTTGATTTTTGCTTATTTTAAAGTTTGTTTGTGTGACAGAAACATTTTCTTGCGTCAAACAGGACCTCGCTTTTTTCTGTCCCGACAATATTCTTCAACACATATGTACGTTACACACATTTAAAATGGGTTCGGGTGTACGCTGCAGTATTTGAAAGTTTCTCCATTTGGTACAGAAGAAAGAAGACTTGCTATAGTGATGTTTTACCCATCGGATGATATAAGATACATACTACTGTATATCTGTACTCTAAATTTACTACTTTTTGTCATATTTAAACTCCAGAAGTATTCATACAGGTGACACTGAGCACCATAGAGCCGCTACATAATGCATACTTTTTAACAGCACTGCTGATATAAATTAACTATTGATCAACATCACACCAAAGTACTGCCGAGGCAAATATGGATGTTAATGAATCGTAACTGACAAACCTGATGAAGTATAACAAGCAAAAAAGACTACTTAACATATTAATATAAAGACACAAACATCATGTAGGAAACAAAAACTCAAAGATATTTTGAAAACCTTTGCAGATTTGAGGGGTGTTAAAATTCATCATTGTATTGTGTTTCTCAAAATATATTTTTAAGCTTTTGATCTAATGTAGGAAATGCATTTCTAAACTGGTTTATCGAACAAAACTGGTAAGTATTTGTCGACACCAACACGGACCTTGCAAGGTAAGTTCTTCATAAGTTGGAGGATCCAACGGGGAATGATTTTGTAAACAGGCGAAATAGTTAAGGTTCTTTGCATATTGCAATTCTTCTCAATTTCCAGCATCACTGTACGGGATGTTAACTAAATCTTTTGAATAGTAATTTAGTTATTTTCCGGAGCAGAATCATAAGCTATAACTAACGGACATATTTGTCCTCTGTCATTGAATGAAAATTTATCATAATACGTTCAATAGTGTTTTAAAGTAATGATTCGGACAAGTTCCCGACACGGACAGACAGACGAATTTATTGACAAAGTGATCATAATATTAACACAATTTACAGCTTTTGCGGATGTTAAATAAACCATATTATAACTTGATCAGTTATATACAATTCATTGTAAACTTCAAAATATATTTCTGCTTTCCTTCAATGTAATTATATTGGCATAGGCAAAAGTATGCCTCTTTCTCGTAATTCCGAGCCTTCTCGTTGATCCGAGCCTTTGGAAAATTTGCACTTACAGCTATTTCCTGTTTCTAAAATTTATGCATGTTGTGGCATATCATATGACAGTTAAACAAGAATAAAAAGGAATAGCATTACTCCATTAAAATAGAAATATACACAACAGACCATTTTGGCACAAAATTTGCTTATCTAAAATCACTTTCTTACAGGAAACAGAAACCACTTATTGTAAAACTTTTTTGTCTGCAAACACAATTATGTATCTGTTCTTAATTTTGAAATAGAACTTTTTCAAAGAAAGCCTTAGTTTTTTAGAGCTAGTACAAATGATCACAAGTCTCGGTTCGACGAGAAAGTATCTGGCTGTTTCAGAGGGTGAGGGTCATCATGTGAAAGCCTGGATTATTCATCGGCAACAATCCTTAGAATTTTTCTTCATGGGGATTTTTTCAAGTTTAGACATTGGAGTATCAAACTATAGCAAAAACTATTTTGAAACTTAAATCTGTTACTGACAACAACTGGAATATCAGTTTAAGAACTCGGAATAACGAGAAAAGGGCATATTTCTGTGTAACTCTATTTATTATTGTTATTTCTTTGTCTTTGCGCAACAAATATGATAATTTCAATCTTAGAAATTCTGTTAGCCAATAAACCTCAACTAAGTTAAATGACTTAAAGATTTATACACTTTAAATATATTGCTCAGGTAGCTATATACATTTGACATTGTAAACAATATTCCGTTCATTGATATATAAGATCATATATTCTCTTTACATTTACTACTTTGCCACAAATTCATTTAAAAACATCCAACGACACACAATTCATTTTATCTGTATTTTCCGTTCACTGACGCATTTTAATAAATCCTTTAACTTGTGATTATACAGATAAAATATTTGTCCAGGAAATGTTTAACAAGTAATGTTCCTGCTGTTGAAACAGAGAGTGAACTTTCGGGAAGTTCAAGACACTAAGCAAACCAAGATAATTATGTTGCACATAACAACATCGGCCAAGTGACGACAATAGCCGGCATAAAAATACAGCCTGACACTTACCTCTGTTGTAGTTATTTTTAGACCTATTATTTTACAAAGAGGTGTTTCAAATTGTAGTTCTGCGAAACAAATTTAATTAAAGCGCACGTCGTACATCCCTTGCCTGAAAATGTTTAGCTAAACAATCCTAATTACAACCACGTACAATTGAACAAGTCCACACAAATTAATCCTATCGTAATATCTAATGGTTGCATCTGGAACATCCCTTGTTTGGTGCGTGTGTGAAAACGGTTACGAAACGTTTATATTCTCTGTATACTGGCAATAAAATAAAAATGTTTCATATATGGTTGCAATAAAATTAGTGTAACTTCTCTGCGCAGTTTCCTTTGAAATGTGTTGCGTTTCGGCTTACATAAATATCGTTTCAATTCATAGTGCCTTTCTGTTTTGATTTTATTGTTTGTAATAATCAGTGCCATGTTGTTTTCATGAAATGAGTCGCACCATGAGAAAACCAACAGAGTGCATTTGCAATCAGCATGGATCCAGACAAGCCTGCGCATCCAGTCTGGTCCATGGCAATATTTGCCTCTCATACATTTTCTTTTCCAGATTGAGACTAATGGTAATATATTATATAGGCAAAATAGAGTGCACATACTAAATAATAACTAAAATAATCATGGCTTAAGTATATGGTAAAGTGAATGTAAAAAGTCTATAATTAGAAAATAATTCAAGAGCAGATCAATCGAATCACTTGAATATAATTATGACATCTTCTACAATAACCTACATTGGAACTTCAGTTCTTGTAGTTCTGTTACTGTACTATATTTGCGGACGGTAAACAATGTGACATGCATGCTCGGTACCAGTTAAGATGATAGATTACTTTTCCTCCTAATATGCACACTCAGTTGGAAGTTTGTTTATTATCTGTGACTAATAACTAACACTTTCTTTACTCCTATATTAGTTCCGCTCATTAAGCGTATTCTGTAGTAATACAATTGTTTCTTATTTCGTTAACTACGTTCTAAGCTCATCTGGTGTATGTATACTTAAGGATATTTATTACTAATCAATTTAGGAAAGTTTCACGTGTTGCTCTGTTATCGGTAATTGGAAATGTATTGCCGGTCCATAAAAGCACAACTGCTTGAACAACGGATGCTGTCTTTAAATGGTGACATATTTATGTATGGATTTAGTTTTCCATTCCATTTACATAATACTGTACTTAAAATAAAAGCACTTTGGACAAAAGGCCTTTCTAAATTTTTCTCAGTATAGTTACTTCGTTCCTCGTGTATTTTTTGCAGTATCATCATTACTAATCTTTGTTACCAGTTGCAGGAGTATATTTCCAATTTTACTTTATCAAGTATTTGCTATGTTTTGCACTCACTCTCAAGATGTTTCTCATGTGTACTGATATAAATATTTAATCTGCACAATCGCCTGACCAATTTATCAGCAACTAAGTTCATTTCCGGAATTTGATTCTTAATCGTTGACAGAAATTTGTATCTTTCAATTAAGTAATAACGATATGTTTAATTATCAATTATCACGGCTCACCATTTCCTATTATGACTTTATATTGAAGATCTATTGTAGAATCTGTGAACGTGTAACGAAGTGTTCCTATCATTCTTCTTCTTAAAACTTATATCATTGGCAGAATAGTTTCAGTATATAAAAGCTAAAGAAAATGAAACTTTAGATTCTTTAACATTCCCGAAATGTCTTATACACTTACTGAATGGTTTGCCGGTCAATAAATGTTTTATTACATGAGGTCTGAAATTAATTTTCACATTCTTATTTTTGAATTTTGTCAGCCCAGCGAATATGTGTTGAATATATAAACATTTAATAAGGCACAATCAGCGGGCGGCTATTTATACAAATAGTCTTGTTAGAAAGGAAAACGGACGGAATAACAACAAAAAATTGTTATTGTTTTAGTGTTCAGCGTTCACCAATTGAATTCCCCGGGAATAATTGAAAGACGTTTTTATGACCACAGAATACCAAATAATTATATGAACAGTCAAAAACTCCGATAGTTACGTATATTGTGGTAAGTTAATTAAATGTTAATTAATGAACTTTTGATATGGTACTGTAGTGGATGCTCCTTTTCGTGTTAGTGTAGAATTTATTGGCGTCCTTTATTATTTTCGTCAGTTTGACACACAGACAATTTGTGTATTGGCGGACTGACAGGGAAAAAAACGCAAGAGACAAACCACGTGGAGGCTTGCAAGCAGCATAGGAGATGCCGGCTAAAGGTTTGTTTTACGTTGGATAAATTTTATTTATTCTGTCTGCTAGAATTTTACGGTATACGCTATGGAAATAAATGATGTAGAAATTATAAAGTATTTTTGAGTTGTTTATGCTAAGTAACACTGAAGTCTTTTCATTGCATTTGCTATTGTTAAAAGAAAAGGCATTGATTAGCTCTGCATCGATGCGATCAGTGAAGTTATAGTAAAATTGATACCCAGTATTCAAACTGTATTGTCTTAAGCAAGTTTAAATGATAAAGTTTACCTTTTAAGTTACATTTACCTACATGTACTGATTCCAAGATCCAAAAAATACCATTGAAACATGTAAGTACATTCTACGTGATGTTTTTATTTCGTACATTCTTCATAATATACATGTTAAAACATCTGAGTAGGAATGAATGCGTTTAGATCCGCCGCCTTGTTATTATTCAAACCATACAAGATATCAACCTACTTGTTGGAAATTGATAGTTATGACGAACACATAGGAAACATTCAGTACAAGCACTGTGATGGATTTGAAAGATGGTAATTTACAACGCGATCCATAAAAATAGCTTCCCTAAAGCAAGAAATAATACACTCAGCTGGGAATGAGAAAATTCCATCTTCCAAACGACCAGTCGTATGAAATGACATAGTATATTGTTTTGCAAATGATAGATTTTCCTGTTGATACTTTCTTGCTAAAAGCAACTTGCAGTCGAATTGATTTAGACCTAACTGTATTCTCTCAAATTTCTTGTTCATTAAGTAGTTAGAATACGTCATTTTGCTGTGTATCCGAGTTGTCTACCTTTTATCGTCCTTCAAATTAGCACATGTATATCATAACACCGGGCACTCAAATTGAATACGCTTTGGAATCCATTTTAATGAGACTATTCATCAAAGGTTTGAATTAAAATGATCTTCTCGACAAGAGACATTAACAAATTATGGAGTTTTAAGGAGTAGGGAGTGGGGAGTTTCGACTTAAAACTATAATATGGTTATTTATGTGAAACATATTACATGTTATCTGAACTACTTGCTCAGCCTTGAACTAAACCGAATGTCTGTCCAAACTGCACCGAAAAGTATCTTATTTTATTTATTTATTTATTGGGTGGGGGTCGGGGGGGGGGTGGGGGTGGCGGGCATATATTTTATTTCACAATACATATAAATATTAACATTCAGGCTCTATGGCTTTTACAAAAACTACATTAAAAATGTTTGATATAATCTACCTTTACTTTTTAATTAACAGCATTTGGGCTGTTAAAAATATGTTATATAGAGTTTTGTAGAAGAAGACAGAAACCTAGTAAATTATGATATTTCTCCAAACTGAGATATCATTTTTCGCTTACTTTCTCTTTTTTTTTGTTCAGATGTAAACCAAAAGTACATCCTATTTCATGCAACCAAAAATGGAGATATAAAAAGGATAAGTGTCTTATTGTTAGACATTTGATTTGTTATGATGGAAGAAAGGAGAAAGATAAAAATGTACATAGAAGTTGCATATACATAAGAGATAATAATAAGACATTTTAAACTATGTTACTTTTCTTCTACGAGGTCTGATTTTTAACATTTTTATGAACAAATGCCTACGCGATTATCACACGAAATTGGACAAACGACACGACAACAACACTAAGACGATCTTTAAATTTGATTAAACATGAAAACGTGTGTCACAATGCTTCAATGGGTCCAACATTATTTTTCAAATAAAAACATCTCCTTACGCTTTAAACTGACTGTGATTACAATGATATTTGCGATTTATTAAGGAAGGAATGTAAAACTTATTTCATAACGCTATATTGTCTTTATATCGTAATATATAACCGAGCTGCGGTGGCCTAATGGATAAGGCACATGCCCCATAATGGTAAAGTTATAGCTCTGTCTGAGGCAGGTCTTGTTACTGAAGAAAGACCGGTTGGTGAGCCGCCAGCTAGTTTAATAATGGTTATCGATTGCCTACCTGTCTGGTGACTGGCGTTAAATAAGAATCGGGAAGTAATGTTGTTCAATATATGAAGGTGTCTTATAAGCCATTTGGCCAGTTTTCAACTCTAGTACTAAGAAAGGCTCAAACCAGTATTAGTTAAGCCATCGCTCAACCTTGTTTTCTAACGGATTTTTACTAATACCCGGCGGGTATTTTTGCGATGTATTAGCTAAGCCTTGGTCACACACTATGAAGATGTAGATACAGTCATCGGACCGTTTCGCTGTACGTTTTCATAGATAAAACGTGTTACTTTGTTGATTTACTACTTCTCATAGAAAATACAAAGACACATTAAAACACAAAAGCACTAGCGCCCGTCTAATGAATGAAAAAAAATGCTGGGAAAAAAGGTGAATTTATTTCAAGGTAAGACTACAAACATTCCTATGTTTGCCCATTGACTTATTGTTTTCATTATTCCTAAATGTTCCACCTTTCATGTACAAAACACGTGTTATATGCACTTGTAATTAGGAATGCATTTGTAAATTTAAATCAATAGTATAGGTACTCAAATTACACTTGCAAATGCATGAATTTCAAAATCCACACGTCATTGAAAGGAGACGTATATATACAGACGTGCGTATCCATGAACTGTTATATATATGTTCACCTACATATTTGTGCGTTACATGTATTTATAATTAATTACATGTACTTATATATTTATGCTTGCACGTATATTTTGAAACGTGTACAAACGTAGCGAATTTAGTAAAGTTAAAGTGTTACATTTTTAGCTCGACTTTTCGAATAAAAAATAGAGCTTTTGCACTCGCCCCAGCGTCGGCGTCGGCGTCGCCGTTGGTTTAAGTTTTTCTTTTATATAAAGTAAAACATATTTAATACTAGCTTCACTGAGACAAAATCTGTCCAAAAGTCCAAATCGTCGTACATAACGGAAGGGTTTGCTCAGTCCCGTATCATTCCCTCCCTCCTCAACATTTCTGCTTTAACTTCATACTGGAAATTTAATTCCATGTCTAAATATTCCGCCTGCATCTTTTCTTAAACCACCTATGCCCCAGGTTTAAAATAACAATAGAAAGATAAGCCATTGCTGACACCGCTCAAAGTAGAAAAATCCAATTGAAGGTTTAACTTTTGTCGAGCCCCGTTATTCACGTGCTGACTAAATCGCTGTAAATATATCCGACACGGCTTAAGTCAGAGCTTAAGTCATTACTTAATAGTTGAAAAACTGGCCAATTATGGCTGGCCCTTCCAGTAGAGTGACACATTAATAAATAAACACTTTACTTTACTTTACTTACTACATTTATAAAGCTTAACATGAAAAAAAGTGATAAAGACACCACTAGCAATCATTTATGTCTGTATTTGTAGAAATATTCCAGAATTTATCTTTATTTCATAGACTCCTAGTATATTATTGAATCTGCTGTAAAATACTGTCGTATAACAAGAAAATGTCATTTCAATAGAATTCAATGCATATCAATAGCCTCTGTAAATCTTAGACCGAGCAATACATTAAAGAAGTTTTAAAAGAAGATGTTTACTGAGCAAACGAAATTTTAAATTTAAACGTATATGTTGATAGAGATACAATTATCTTTTATCAGCACACAACATTTACTCACCGAGATCATCTTATAAATTTGATTTTTAACCTTTTGTCTACTAAATTTCTAAATGGACTGATCCATCATTCAATTTAGGCAGTACCATTTCTTATTCGAAGGGTTGTTCACTGAAAATTTACTGACTGAATAGCGAACAGTGCAGACTATGATCAGCCTGATTTTGGTCTGCACTTGTCGCAAAGGCAGAATCATTTGCTGCCAGCAGGCTAAGGTTAATATAACGTCTGTTGATATTTTTGTACCGTCCCACTAAAAATATTGCAAGTTAGGAACACTCAATTCATTCGTGTATTATAATATCCAGAAATATCATAACCTAAAGCGTACTGAACTGTATTCCTCATCTCTCAAAAGGCGTTTACCAAAGTTTATCGTTTAGATATAGGTCGGACGATATGAATGGATTCACGTACAAGTTCTGTTGCTTTGTCCGCCTTTATAAAGAATCATGCCAAAAGGAATTCAATGCGTTAGTTAATGATAAAAGGTATCGAGTTTCTTTCGTCATCTGGCACACAAGACGCACCAAAGCAGACGGTACAAGTAACCTGAGGGGATAATTTTGTCAAGTTTTGGCTTTGCTTTGGCATTGGATTAACAGGGGATATATAATTTCGATACTTAGTGTCTTCTATTATCGAATCCTGTGGTAGACGACTGACAGAAAATCTTAGCAAAATAATTAATTGAAACATACGTTCATTTGTTTTAGTTAATAGCATTATACCGATAAAACTACACGTGTAAGTCTCCTTTGTGTTGTGTAACATGTTATTCTCATATCAAATTGGTCAGAACATACCTCGCCAGCATTTGGTAACATACAATATACATTTTTTATTGCATATCGGAGCTACTTGAAACATAAACCAGCGTTTATACTGTGTACTGTGCTTAGTACATTTATATATAAAAAATAGATCTTTTGACAAGTTTCTACATTGTAGTATTCGGTGAAATGTTACTTACTGACATAAAGACATGCATAAAATACAATTTGTCTGCTTATTGTAAATTTAGCAATAGTAGAAAACCCTTTAAAATATAAATTACTGACTCGGAGCATTCTCTATCATTTGGTTTTGTTGCGGGATTGTTTCAACTTTTTGGTGTTTCTGTTTAAGTCTTCTAAGTGAAATTTGGCAACAAATGATATTTATATGACTCCAGGGAAATTATTTCTGTTTTCTTCTCCTAAATACATTATTGGTTTAGGAATATGCTAAAATAGCCGTAAGACTAAATAACTAAATACTGCCTTTCACGCAGTCAACAAAAAAAAAAAAAAAAAAAAAAAAAAAAAAAAAAAAAAAGAGTGTGTCTTGATTTTGATGTGAACATGAAATTTCAACCGGGTTGCTCGTGTTTGTCTCCAGATAAAACAGTTGTTATTTCACTCAGTTAATTATTATATAAAAAGCAAAACGATATCCGGTGATCAAACTCACAATACCACGTGTGGCAACGTTAAATGTCGCAACGCCGCTAAATGTCGCAACCACCGTTAAATGTCGCAAGGTTGACGTTAAATGTCGCAACCACCGCTAAATGTCGCAAAATCATCTGCCGCTAAGTGTCGCACCTTTAACGTTAAATGTCGCAAAAATTTGCCCACCGTTATATGTCGCAACACCAACGCTAAATGTCGCACAGCAAAATAAGGTAAGTTAACGGTCTTTATAACTTAGAGATAAGACTGGGTAATACATGCTTGATTTGGGAAGGTCTGAATTGACCTTTCACTCTAATCTGCACGTTTGCTTTTCAGTGGTTCCGCACCATACATACGTTATATGTTTAATATCTATAGGTTTGAACACTAACGTGGTACTCGCCACAGTACTAGATTTACTCCAGGTCAAAACTATGTAATTCTATGGAGTCCTGTTTAGCTGATGAGACATTAAGCTCGCTCGCGCTCCGTATTGTCGCGCGTTGTATCGCATGTCTTTAATCGACCTGAATTTCGTTTCACAACAAGACTTGTTGATTGAGGATGGTGTGTGTGTGTGGGGAGAGAGGGGCACAAGTTTAAAACTAAAGCGTCACCGGCGACGTGCGGTAGGTACGGTGTTCCTCTGTCCGTATCTGTGGCGAAAGTTTTTTCTATACAGGTATGAAATTTTGGCCTGTGGTGCATTTTTGTCTATTTCTTAGGTACATACTAGTGGGACACTCCCCTTACTTTAGGTAGTAAGGGTCTTTTCCCATTGACAATTTCGAAATACAGGTATGGAATGCTGGACTTTTACTGCATTTTTTATTCAAAATTTCCGTGTATGAAAGGGGTTATCCCTGTCATTTTCGAGGGCTCAGTGTCTCTCCCCGGGAAAGTTTGAAAAACAGGTATAAACTGGTTGCCTCTAGTGCATATTTTCTTAAT
The DNA here is from genome assembly GCF_021730395.1 of Mercenaria mercenaria. Taxonomy (NCBI): domain Eukaryota; kingdom Metazoa; phylum Mollusca; class Bivalvia; order Venerida; family Veneridae; genus Mercenaria; species Mercenaria mercenaria. Next base: position 7,148,264 of record NC_069377.1, on the reverse strand, counting down.
TTTAAGGTACTGGAGGGGTACTCCCCCCATTTTAAGGGGTCAAGGGTTCTTCCCCTGGGGAATTTTGAAATATAAGTATAAAATGCTCGCCTCTGGGGTGTTTTGGGTCTACATTTTGAGAAGATATTATTTCCAAAATAATTGGGTGCAACTTTGATGAGTATAAGTCACTAGTAAGCCAACAAAGGTGGGGTTTGGGATGGAGGAATCGGCTCGGGCAACAATCCAGGCCTGTTACACAATAGGATGTTCAACTACGCGACACGAAGACTGTGTTTTGTACCAGCTGTAGAAAACGAAGATTTTCTATTAATCTGCCATGGGTTCTATATCTTTGTTTGGAGGTTTACTTTTAAAGCCATAAGGTGACTATCAAGCTTTAATGGCGGAGAAAGATCCTATGTGGCCATCTGTACATTCTTTCAGGTAGAACGGGAATTTTGATATATTTTACTTTTAGTCTCTTAAAATGTTTGCTTTAGTCTCATTCCCCTCATTATCCTACTTTTCCGCCTACCCACACATAACCCCCTCTCCCTCCGCACCCCCCCCCCCCCCCCCCCATCACCCCTTCAACCATGTAAATATTTATATTTTCTATTAATTGTCTTGGTGCTGTGTGTTTGTGTCTTAGATTTCTGTGTCGTTATTCACCGTTCCCCACCCATACCCAACCCCCACAAACATACAACACTATTACCAAATCGTATTTAGTTAGAAGAAACCTCAGAATATTTCTGTCCTAAAATAATGTCCCTATTACAAAATATTTTCACAAATATTTTTCTTGCGTGACTGTTCAAGCAAGGTGTGGAACTCAGGTGAGCGATCTAGGGCCAACAAGGCCCTCTTGTTGCTATACGTAACAACACTTATCATTAAGATAATTATTTGTATTACATAAACCTGCTAATTTTTTCCCTCAAAAAGTAAATATACACAAGGAATTGACAGTTATAGTGTCAAATAGGAATTGCGACATTTAGCGTTGGTGTTGCGACATATAACGGTGGGCAAATTTTTGCGACATTTAACGTTAAAGGTGCGACATTTAGCGGCAGACGATTTTGCGACATTTTGCGGTGGTTGCGACATTTAACGTCAGCCTTGCGACATTTAACGGTGGTTGCGACATTTAGCGGCGTTGCGACATTTAACGTCGCCACACCGCGAAACGTAGATCTGTGACCTCCACTTTGAGTTAAGCGGACGGGCTAGATTTTATCGTCTTTTCCAGTTTTATTCAGATTTAATTCAAATGATAATCTAGTGAACGTTTGTTTGATATGTGATATATGCACAACTGAAATTGGATTTTTCTTTTAAAATATGTAATTCACAAATCTAAATCTATGTTTTATTTTATGCCTTCTACTTTCTGAACATTGAAAGAAAATAGATGGAATAAAAATAATATAGAAAAACAGATTTTTTTTCCTAATATACGTTCATAAGTATATAGTGAGGTCCATGAACAAGCAACACAATCTGATTTCTCTGGTATTTTATTTGTTCATATTTTTTTTTCAATTTTCAATGACGCCGGTAAATCTGATCTGATTGAGATGCCTTGATGATTGAGCTGCCTTGATGATTGGTAACTCAACGTATTGATTTTGTAATTACTTTTACTTTGCCTTCGAACGAAATATACAAGAAGCACCCTTATTAAAGTCTACTTCAAAAAGTAAACTTTAATTTGGTAGGAAAAGCGATGCTAAATTGTCTTGATTATTTGCGTTCTGTGTTTTCCATTAAGTTTCAAAAACGACAGCCGTTACTGAAAGCACACTAGTCAACCGATAACCCCCGTCTTAAAGGATAGCACCTTTAACAGAAATAAACAAGGAATAATCGCGTATAAACCAAAGCATTTGAGACGAATCAGACTTACAAGTACAGTTAAACACTCGATCGGTTGTCAATCAAAGCATTCCCTGTTGAACCGATCGTGTAGAGCACATTTGCTTTCGCCAAAACCGATACGCAGATCGGGAATCTTGTATTCTGTTCATGGCTTTATATATTAGTAAAACGTATAAAATGTATCGTTATCATTAGTATATACTCAAGCAAGTATAAATGTATGTAGTATGTGTTTTTGCTACTATTTTTAAGGTCACGTCAACACACAATAGACCATAATTGGTGACTTTTACAATTATGGAGGTAAACACCAGGCTCCCTTCCAGACATTATTAAGGAACACATGGAACCTAAGTTGAACAACAGGCATTCAAATTCTCAGATGTGTAGATAATGTCGTTATTGTTTCGCCTATTCAGTTTTGCAATATATGAAATAACGCGTCAGTGTGCGTGTGTCCTAGTATATGCCATAATTTAACATAAAACACAGAACAATTCTTTTAACAATTGCACTAGTAGTTCACATATTAACGTGCAATGTTATTGTTCTTCTACCGTTTTAGGAAAAGCCAAAAACAATGAAACTGTTCGAATGGCTATAAAATTGTGACTAGGTAAAAAAAGATCAATGTAGGTGTAGGCTTTGGAGCAGCTCTCGTCTAGATTATTCCTGTATGTTTATATTGTTTTCTAGCTTAAGGGTAAATATTGTTACGGCTACATGTATACTTACGTATCTTGTTATGAATAAAATGCTAAGAAAAATGTGGAAGTGTTTTCACATGTCTTTGATGGTATTATGTCAATTAAAGCAATTAAAGCGACAGAAAAGAAATAAATAAATTTCCGTTTAAAAATCTGTTTAATATGAAAGTTCATTCTCGTTCTGGAAGTTCGTTCTAAAATGCCGTGATGCAAATATTATTTATAATTAACAAAGTCATACTTTTAATCACAAACCGCGACATATAAGAACAGCGTATCAACAGCAAAGCAAAATAACATTTAGAAAATATGAATAACACATGAGCAGAAATATATAAAAACTATCTACATTGAAGGTAAAATCAAAGGATTTTAAACAATGTATGTACTAAACCGTGTAATGCTGGACACAACTTATTCTGCCTTTTCAATTATTGTTTATCATGATTACGATCTTCTCTACTCGCCATTCAGTCAGCATCTTTTTGTACCCATTTTAACAGTTAATGGTACTGTTCAAATTGAAAGATGGACAAGTTCTTTGTAGAAATTTAGCGGGGTAATGGCTAAGGGTATTCCAAAAGTAACGGCACTGTAAGAATATTTCATTTTATGCAATCGGATCCAAAGTAGATATTTATCACTTCCTAGCAAAAGTATACCTTTCGAAGCACTAAGTCAAAAGATGGATTTTATAGCTTTATTTTAACTAACAGTGCTACATGTTTTCGGCTTTATTCAAACATGTATCTATAGCTGCTATTTATTTATTTGTTTTTACACGACTGATATGAAGGTTGAAGTTTTGCAAAGCAGTTGCTTTTTGTGCCAAATAGTCTGAAATGTGAGAAATAAAATCATTGTTATTTATGTTGTATTTTATTTTGAACATTCTTCTACAGAAGTAAAAATTTACCAAAGCATATTCGTCACGTCAGCCACGCAGTGACAAATGCAAGGCTTGCATAAAAGGTGACAAGTCTTTTGTAGTTATTTTGAGACCTATTATTTCACACATATGTGCTTAAGATGGTAATTCTGCGACACAAATTCAATAATGGTCTGTGTCGTAAAGTTATTTGGGCATACCAATCAAATTAGCGCAACTTACTTGTTAACAAGTTTTGTTTTTACCAATTTATTTTAGGTCTAGTGTAAAGTAAGTTCTACAACTTATATTAATCCCTCTCGACACCTCATTCCTGATGGAATCCATCGCCACAAAGGTATAAAAGAAGAGGCTAGTTTCCCTTTAATGTTGAGCGCACAGAAAGGGAGCTACTGGTACCATTTTCATGCTTTTGGTATGACGCGGCCAGGGAACGAACCAATGACCTCCCGCACTCAAAACGGACACTTTACCGCCAGGCTATCGTGGGGGTTTATCTGAACAAGTTTACAAATTAATACAACTGTTACACTTTTATCTGTATCACTGTCAGATTATTACAAATTAGCAAAGTTTGTACTTTGTAACAGATAAAAAAATCAGTCATTGCTTTTACCACCTCTCTCCCCCACACCATAATTATTCATGATTTCTCGTTTTTAAAGATTTTAGTGTAAACAAACTTTAATATCACGTTATAATCAAGAATGGTTTTGATTAGAAAAACATAAATTTAATACTTTTATCGTACTTAGTTTGTTTTACCTAAAGAAATTCATTAAACATCATAACAGACATTATCATATGTTCATCATAAATAACCAAAGTATGTGTTTTTTTTTTTTTTTTTTTTTTTTTTGTTTTGATGAAATTCACAGCATTATTATGTGCTGCAAAATGATCGAATTAGGTCTAACATGACACCGTGTGACTGACTACCACAAAAAGTATCATAAACTTGTATAAAAAACCCAATATCGGTTGAATTTATTTTTCCAGAGAGATGGTTTGTTTCCTACTCTTAATTTCGTTATGCATAATTTATTCTATTCCATTTACATAGTTTACGTATAATAAAAAATATACATCAGTATTAAAGAAACAGACTATACCTTATTCTAATTTTACTTAAATTGCTGGTTAAACAATATACAAAAATCAGTCATGATTTCCAGAAGTCTCGCCGATGTATACTATAAAAGATATCTACTATTCTACCGTTACGGACTAAATTTTGCCTTAAAAATTTAAAAAGAAAACAACATAGAAACAAAACGGGAAAATAACGTTCCAACGTCGACAAATACATTATTGACATATAAAGGAATATGTATGGCACAGCTCAAAGGTCAATGGCAACATCACCGCTGAAAACTTTAAACCTGTTTATAGTATGTAACTTACCTTTCACCCTGTTCCAAACTAACAAGGCAGGTCAATCATAATATCATAATAATCAAAACACATAAACCTTGCACACAACCGATAAAAAACTGTCCGTTCTTTTAACCTTGGCAAGTGATTCGCTATTCAGTCAGTTAATTTTCGTGAACACCCCTTTGAATAATATGTGGTATGGCCCAAATTGAATGATGGACCAGTCCACTTTAGAAATTTAGCAGGCTAAGCTGATAAATTTCCTTTTCTGCCAGACTCCACACTTGAATGGAAATTTGTTTATTATCTAAGACTAATAAAGACTAATAATTTACATGTTTTACTCAACCATTATGTCCACTCATTGTGCGTATTCTTCTATTACACGTATAAATTATTCATGTCTAATTTCATTAACTACATTCTCCACTTATCTGGAGTGATATCTGTAACTAATCCGTTTAGGAAACTTTAACTTTGTTGCTGTTCCCTGTAATTAGAAATTTATTGTTTACTAAAATAGTAAACCTCATGGAAAGACGAATACAGACTTGAGTTGACGTGAAATTAACGATCATGGTGGCTATTTGTTCCTGCCATCTCAGCTGGTACTTTAAGAAAAAGAACTTTCTTAATCGATTAGGCTTGTAATTACCTTCGTCATTTCATGCTTCTTGTAAAAGTGTATTAACTTTCATCAAGGTGTCTCTCCTACAAGATATAGACTTTTTAAACTACTAAATGTGTAGGGCTGTCATTGATTGGGTCTTTTGCATATCGACGATACCGATATATCGGAAGACAAATATCGACGATACATCGATATATCGATTATTGAGTTATATTAACAATCTCTTTGTTTATGGGCATGCTATATACCTTCTTGTTAATGTTATGTCTTTTTTTTTTGCCTACTTTTTATATTACTGTTTGATTGTGTTGTATTTGTATCTATGAAATAAATAAAATAAATGAAAATTAATGAAATCTTTTATAGATCTTCATTGTGCCTTCACTCCTCTTTTGCATTTATCCTACTTTACAACCTAGTAAACTATAATACCAGGCACTGGAGTTGGGTTTCAAACAGCTAAAATTCTGCATTTCTCTTCCACAGATATCTATTTATTTATTAAATTAATTAATTTATTTATTTACAATGTTTTTATTTATTTTTAGCCTGTTTCATACCCTGTCTTAATTTTTACCTTGCACAAGTTTACATTCGGATTAGGTACTGGCACCGCGTGTTTTTTTTTTTTTTTTGTTTTCTTTTTTAACTTCTGCCCAAGTTTTCAATGGGCCTCAAATTTGTAGTGTTTGACTGTTTGTTTGTTGTACTGAAAGGGATGTTTAAGCAACACCCTGTGTTTCTACGAACCAAAACAAAGCTTTTCCTTCCGTCTTTTGACTGTTTTTCCACTATTTAAGCCGGCGACGGCTTCCTCTTCGGCCATCTTTGATTGTTATTGTTACGGGAACTAGCTAAATTCTGTACCTTTTACTGAGTGATCAGCTATACGCGAACAAGTAAAAAGCCGAGATTGACGTAGAAACAGTATATATACTCTATGTTTTTACATGCACAAACAACGAAGCGACCTTTCAAGACAGGACAACGTAACGTTTGCAAATAGATTCTGAAGTTGAGCCCTTTTTACTTCTACCCATATAGGTAGTGCCGGCTAGTGGGAAAAGACTGCTACGGTACAAGTTTTGACATGACCTTTTTTGACAACTTCCGTTACTTTCGGCACATTTTTGCAGGCAGAAAAAGTTGTTTTAGAGGGTCTGAGTGTTTATCTAGACAGTTGTTTTTTCTCTCTGTAAAATATCGATTTTTGAAAATGGGAATCGATAATCGATCGACCAAAAAATATCGTTGATACATCGATATCGTTTCTATCGATGACAGCCCTATAAATGTGTCTTTTAAACTTTTAAAAATTTAAATTTATTCATATTTAAATTGTAAAAATCCATGATTTAGAGAATACCATTGGAACTTTCATAAATCATCACATTTTACACTATCAACAAAGTTCATATTGTTTATAACGCCTTTATGATATGAATTGAGGGTTTGAAACGTTTCCTGAAATATCGTAGGTGTTATGGCCAGCCTTTCAAGCCCTCACGTAGTTATCATCAATCCCGTTGAGCTGCAGCTCCCTGCATCGTAATGTTCATTTAAAAGAAAAATTGAACATTTCACAAACCTATATGGTAAATAGAAAAGATGATTACACATATATGCATTATAATTGGTGGTACCGTAACAGTATTCATTTATGAAATGTCCGTAGTTAAGAAATAATTTATAGCAAAAGAATGTTTTAACAACGTTTATGCACGATGGGCGATATTTTCACGTATTACCGCCCGAGTGCATAATAGTGTTAAAACACTTTTTTGCTATAAATTATTTCGATTCTAATATGCCCTTAATCTAAAACTGTATATAAAATAAAGTACATGTAGCACTCTTTCTTGGTCGCAATAAAAACTTCACCGCACGTTAACGTGACGTCATTCTATCGTAAGCGTGTTTTAATAGAGACAAGCATATTAGAATAAATGTTAAACGTATGCGTGAACTAGCCCATTCGACTGAACCTTCTGCTAGAAAAGGAATCACGTAAGATCACGTTGTAGAAGTATTTACAAACGATTGTTGGTGTTGTTTGATACTTTCTTACTCGTTGATACTTGCTTACGATGTACACGCTAATTTATTGTTTAAAGAAAAAAACCAGAAGGCAGTAACAGCGATATTGTATGACAAATTATATTTATTTTCTGTCTAACTGAAAGCTTTTTATACAACTGTTCACTTTCAAAGTTGTGCATATTAACTGAAATATAAGGTCCTTCCATGAAATAATCTTGTTCGGACACGTTTTTCGTTTATTCAGTTGAAATGATGACGACCATAAGGACAGAACAGCGTCCACTTTATTCATATTCCCAAATATATAACTTGTTTTGTTTCCCAAATATATTACTTTTACCTAAGATATTACCTTTTTCCCAAATATATTACTTTTATATTAAAGTTCTAAGTATTGGCTGCAAAACATTTTTTCTTGCAGCGCTCGTTTGCCTCATTCGTTCATTATCTTTAATTTTAGGAAGTCAAATACTAATACTTGCTTGATTCTTTACATTTCGGAAAGTCAAATCTATGCTTGGTTATTTACACACGGCATGGATATGTAACGGATATTTTCCAACAAAAAAAAAGGTATGGTTTTAGTATTGATAATTCTGCAATTTAAAATTGGCTTAGGCATGAAGGTAGTTTGAACATTTCTTAAAGGTACTCAAAATGGCAGCCATTTTTATTTCATAAATATGTCAAACATTTCATTTTAATACATTCATTCGAACTTTATTTGTATAGTAATCTCTTTTTTCAGTAGAAGGAAAGGAATGATAGTACTTCACATATTAAACTCGATAAACTATAAAAATTACAGTATTTTAATATTATTTGCTAAATAAATAATTCGACAGTGTGTAAAGGATATTATGAACAAACTCAAATTGCTGCTTCTATGATAATCCATATTGTTTTAGATTTTAAAAAGCCATATCGTTTTCAGTGATAGTCTGATTTAATTTTGTTTTAACTTTATAAATTTCTGGATAATATCTTCAGTAGAAAATCAACTCTGGACAATCCTTCTCCTTTAATCCAAATACACATGACGAAGAGACAAAACTAACACCTATGTAGATTGCTTACGGTGACTACAAATTTATATGTATTAGACGTGTATGAATGGCTGAATAAAAGCGTTCATATAAAATCAACTTATTTCTGGACATTCCTTCTTCTATACTCTAAATACACATGACGAATAGACAAAACTTACGCTTACTGTGACTACAAATTTATATGTACGAGACGTATCTTAAGCAGCATATAAAACTGATTTGGGGAATTTAGCAGTTCTTTTCAGATGTTATATTTTACGTACAAGCCCAGCTAATGTTTTCTTGATAAAATACTCCATATTAATTTTATGACCGTGTTTGCAGGAATGTTCTGGAGTAAATTGCCTTTTTTATCTACTCATGGTATTTTGTTGAATCTGCTTTATGATTTCATCAGTTGAAAAGAAATTATTGCATATCTTTAAATAATAAAGACTATTTTATCATCCAGTCTGTGAGCGAAGTGTAATCTGTTTTTATGGCATGTGAAATATTGCAAAATGAACATAATCAATTTTTAACAAATTTAGCAAGAATTTTCAGAGAAAACTTGTGGGAGGAACGACGTAATAAACAAACCAGGATTGTTAGATATCGATATACTTGGGACACAATGATTTTACCAAACTCAGGGAGAACATACGCCTCGCCCAGGGATGGAAAGAGGTGATTAACTTTCCGAAGTGTTATCAATAAAAAATTTTCAAAACTATTTAATTGATCAAACTTTTATTTGGTAGGTTGTTCAGTTTAAAGACTTTGATTCAATAAGAAATTCAGGTCCAATACATCTCCAACTGTGACTGTCAGTTTTCCGCACTGAATAATAAATTATATTCTACTTGCAGACGTTACGTTTAATTTACTTGATTGTTGGTGCTCAAGTTGTCTAGTTTTACTTCAAACTTCCAAAAGTGCACGGTTGAAGAACAGTAGTTAGTCGATAAACAATCGATAAACAGTATTCAAACAGAACACCTTTGAACAAAATCAAAGTAAATAGTCGCGTATGAAACAAATTATAAAAGACAAACAAATACTGGATTGCTTCTCAGTCAAAGGTGTCCCTGTTGGATCATATTTGTTTCAACTAGAACACAAAACAAGACTTTATTCTGCATATGCTTTGTATGTTAGCTAAAAGTTGATATAATGCTTAAATGTTTCGTATCACATCAACATACATCAGGTCATACATATGTATATAGGTATATGGGTATGTATGTATGAGTAGTATAGGGGTCTCTTTAGGGCCAGGACTGCGCATGCGCGGCAGCCATCTTGGATCTATAACGTCACAGCAGGTGCGCAGCGGCCATTTTGAATTCTATTTTAAAAATGACATCATCTTTCTATTTTAAGAATGACCTCACACTGCTATTTAAATCTCCTTGAAGTATATAGAGCTGACTTATATACCTATCTAGGGCGTGATCGCGCACATTGAGGGTCAGGTGCTCAGCCCTAGACGGGGAGATAACTTTAAAACAAAATATTTCAAGAAAATCAAATAAATATTAATTATATTTGAACATATAGATTTATCTATAACCTAAATGAATAAATACATTATATGGTAATCAAAAAACTTATTAATGATAATTTAAAGCATTATATTTAAACCATTAAGCTTTATTTAAGACAGCTACGTTAGAAATAGCGTTAACTGAAAATTAAAGACTACATTTTGCTTACGATGTTTCCTCCTTGGCGTCTACTGACAAAATGACTCCAATCATAAGCGTATTATTCCTAAATGCGCATGCTCGGACCTATTTTTCATAATGACTTCATAAGCTATATTTAGATAAGGTCATGAGTGCATCAAACGTGATCATGGTCAGAATGTCTAGCGTGTGTTGATTTAAGGCCGGATAGATGGACAATAAAAAGTAAACATGTCAAAGTTAATCCCTTTAAAGTCGCCACAATGTCTGGCGTGTATTTATTTAAGAGCGGATGCGTTAACAATAGCCTATTCAACTGTCAAAGTTAATCCCTTTAAAGTCGCCACAATGTCTGGCTTATGTTGATTTATGGACGGATGCATTAACAAAGGCCTATTGATCTGTCCAAGTTAATCCGTGTATTGAGTACGGGAAGGGAGGTGACATCAGGTCTGGGTCGCATATGGACCGAAGTGCCTCTTTCATACCATCAATGATATGATGTTAAAGAATATTTTTCTTAAACAATTGCCAACATTTTTTATGACCATCCAGAGTTTTAGAACCAGTAAAGGACTTTTTAAGAAAGTTGCTAAAATCATCAAAATAAGACGTTTTAGGGTCCATTTTTACATTTTGGGTATCTGACATTTTTGAAAAGCCCAAAGAGTGCACTTTACCATAAACTAGGTGCCAACCGGAAATGAAGTCATTAAAATTTCAAAGTCATCGTACAGACTCGGGACCGGTACCGTTAGAAAGATCTTTTCGAGTAGGTTCAGAAAATATGTACAATTACGGGTCTATCTCTATCCGTTTTCCAGATATTGAGGTTTAAACCAGAATCATTCATCCGGAAACACCCGGCTTCATGCCTTTATTATTAAAGATAACCTAGGCATGTTGGGTATCTAACCGAAGGTCTCGACTAGTACTATAAGTTGGTATACTCAAACCGGAAGTGAAATCAATCACGCGTAAAATTCACATTTTCTGCACGTCCCTAGACTCGAACCTACACAAGCACAAGCACAAGCACACGCGTACACACGAGAACACACACACACACATACACGCACACGCACATACACACGCAGAATCACACACACACGCACACGAGCAATCACACACACACACAAGCACACCCACACGCGCATACATGCATGCACGCACACACGTACGCGCCATTAAACAATATATGTAACATCATCAAAATATTCAAAATTATCAAAATCTTTCGTGCCTATTACCCTAGTACACAGATTGTGTCTGCAACTTCGTTAACAGGTATCACAATAATATCTTCCTTTGTAACTTTACATTTGTCATCTTTAGTTATTACAACAACATCATAGTCTCCGAAATTGAACATGCCAGTTCCACTACGGTGTAGATACTCCAACACATCACACAATATTTCATATATATAATTTAGAACATCCAGAATTTTGAATTAACAGAGTATACACTTCAATGTAATCGGACAAGTCTATGCATGAAATTCAACCTTCAGCGGATTTTAAGTATTAATATTTTTTGACTTGAGATCGGCTTAAGATAATGTATGAAAGAGAACTGGCCAATGTTGACACTAATACTTTGAAAACTGTAAAAGCGGATTAAATTTCGGTCAATTTTATGACTTTTAGGAGAAACTGATAGAAACGAGTATTTTGTGTTATAAAACTTTTATAGTCCTTTAGGATACTGTCTTAAGTACAGATAGGTTCTAGAAAGCCTATTTCGACCATTCTAGGAAATCGTCAAGAGTTTCAATGAACAGAAATACAGTTAACATTGAACAATCAGTTTTCCCCATTTCGTGACACACTTCCTATTCATCAATTCTGAGATGTTAATTTCATGTGATAGAATTCATAAAAATCTTTCATTTACATCCCCCATTCTCGATTCGATTTTCAACCGTTATCGAGTTATGACGTAACAGCGATTTTTAAACCTTCTTTCTTAAACTTTGCAATAAACTCTTGAAACAGGTAGCATTGGAAAGATCTCCTCGTATAGGTTCAGAAAATGTATACATATTTACCTCTATCTTGATCCGTTCTCAAGATATTGGCGTTTAAAGATTGAAGTGACGTCACCTTTTGGCGGTAAATTCAAATTTCGCAACCAAAATTTTCAAAATGTAATTTCTCCTCTATTTGTGGACCGATTTTGATGATCTTGGTGTCAAACCAAAATGCTTGGCGAGACCTAAGTGTTGGTAGAAAACAACCGGAAATGAAATCACTCGTGCGTAAAATATCGATTTTCTCCTTTATTACTCAACCGACTATACCCGTGTTTGGTATCCTAAGAAAGGTTTTGACTAGTACTATTCCATTGTTTGCACTAAAACAATATGGGGTCACTCACGCGTAAAATGCGTCAAAGTAAGCTTACCTGATCCATACACTTTGAGATCAAAAATGACAATGAACGAATTCACAGGGTAAAGTAAACTAAATGGAGTCTGAGCAGCGTTCTGATTAGTCAGTAAAGGTTATAGCAATGCTCTGATTGGCTAGTGATATGACGCATTCTGATTGGTTTATTTCTCAAAGGAAGGCTAGCTTACATGTTTAAACTTGTCATTTATGCGATAGCTTGGTTCAAAGCTGTTCCTAACTAGAATTTCTATTTTTAACCAGCCAATGAAATCACTCCCTTTTCTACATAAGCCTTGCTTTGAAAATGAGTCCCTTCGAAATGTGTATATTAGAGCACGCTTTTAGTTAGTCAAATCAGTCTGACTTTAGACGTCAACGCTTACAGTATGGAAAACTCTCGCCATTCAAATGTCATCATCAAACGACAAAAAGCAATCATCTTATGCACGATTATACTTATTGTTATATTTACCTTGCCTTTCGCTTTAGCGTTTGCGACTAAGAATTCAACTACACACGTAGATTATGAAATTAAAGTGAATGAAAACCAGACTGCCTGCCACTATATGAAACAGTTCGATATACAGCAAAACGTATATATTACTGTCTGCAACAGAGATAGTGAAATCCTAGTGGATTTGAGACGTTTCATAAATCACACCGCAAGTATCATTGGAATACAACTTTACATTAAGCAGTGGAAATCAATCATACAACTTCTTCCTAAAATCGACGCAGCCATCATTGAAGCACAAAGCATTCAGAATATTACATATCGACACAAAGGCTAGAAATACTATAACAACAATCATTGCACCACCACCACACCACCACCATTACCTCCTCCACCACCACACCACCACTAACTCCTCTACACCCACATACACCACCACCACCACCACCTCCACCACCACCACCTCCTCCACCATCACCACCACCACCACCACCACCTCCACCACCAACACCACCACCTCCTCCACCACCACCACCTCCTCCACCACCACCACAACCTCCACCACCACCACCTCCACCACCACCACCTCCTCCACCACCACCACAACCTCCACCACCTCCACCACCACCACCACCACCTCCTCCACCACCACCACCACCACCACCTCCACCACCACCACCACCTCCACCACCACCTCCACCACCTCCTCCACCACCACCTCCACCACCACTTCCACCACCTCCACCACCTCCACCTCCACCTCCACCACCACCTCCACCACTACCACCACCACCACCACCACACCACCACCACCATTACTGACAATAATTCTGACAGCAAAATATGTCTTAAAAGCGTAAGAATGGCATTTAAAATTTGTAAGAATACAAAGCAGTGTCTTGTTGTATGAAAATAATTTTACATCTACTTCACAAATGTATAAGTGCCCTCTATGTCACCAGTCATTCTCTAGGCGCGACGCCATGCTGAGACATCAACGTAATAAGCATTGGAGTGACGACCACACTGGGAACTATTCACCATCATTACAAATATTGAACACTTCAAGAGAGACGACGTTTCAACATCCATTTTCTATGGTCGTTTCTGGACCAAGTGGTAGTGGAAAAACTGAATGGACAAGGAAACTGCTATCATCAAATCTTGTAAGACCTCAGCCTCAGCGTATCATATGGTGTTTTGGACAATGGCAACCATTGTATGATGAACTTCAGCGTGAAATCCCCGGTGTCGAATTTGTACACGGTATTCCAGACTACTTGAATGATTCCCAGTATATAAATGTTAGTCAAAGGAACCTGCTGGTCTTTGACGACTTGATGACTGAAGCTAAATGCGACCAAAGAATTGCTGATCTCTTCACCAAGGGCAGTCACCACAGGAACATATCTGTCGTATATCTCACCCAAAATTTGTTTCCTCAAGGTAAAGCCTGCAGAGATATCGCTTTGAATACGCAGTATCTGGTGCTATTTAATAATCCTATTGATAGACAGCAAGTGGCTACATTGGCAAGAAGAATATATCCTTCGTCTAGTAACATCTTTATGAAACGGTTTGAACGAGCGACATCAAGACCTCACGGTTATTTGGTAATAGACTTAAAATCAAGCACCCCAGAACAACACCGTTTACGTGAAAACATTTTCGAGGCAAACACTCCAGAAAAGAGAAAACGAACAGATGATGAATATAAACAAGAAGACTATTTCAATGGTGAAGGATCTGATAAAAATGATGACAAAGTTGAAGATGAGGAGGAAAATTCTGATGACCATGATGATGATGATAGTGATGATGATAGTGATGATGCAACAGAAAACAAAAATAGTGACACAAGCTTTGTAAAGAAACGATCTTTGATCAAGGGACCTCCAGGTAAACGTAGAAAAGTTGAGATTATAGAACAGCGATCACGCCGTGAGATATGGAATAAGCGTTTTCAGGATCCTCTCAGACAATCTATTAAAGAACAATTTAAAGCTAAAGTTAACAACTATACAGAACAAGGGCTCTCTTTTAAAGAAGCGTACTGTCGCACTGCTAATGATGAATTGCCTCAATTAAGAAAGGAGCCCGCCCGCTTAGCTCAGTAGGTAAGAGCGTTGGTCTACGGATCTCGGGGTCGCGAGTTCGATCCCCGGGCGGGGCGTATGTTCTCCGTGACTATTTGATAAACGACATTGTGTCTGAAATCATTAGTCCTCCACCTCTGATTCATGTGGGGAAGTTGGCAGTTACTTGCGGAGAACAGGTTTGTACTGGTACAGAATCCAGGAATACTGGTTAGGTTAACTGCCCGCCGTTACATGACTGAAATACTGTTGAAAAACGGCGTTAAACCCAAAACAAACAAACAAACAAACAAATCAATTAAGAAAGAGACTGAGACAAAATTATGCCCGATTTCTAATTGACTTTTATGAGCTACAAAACGACCCTACTCAGCAGCAGATTCTACAGTCGGCTAAGAAACTAAGAAGTCAGCACGGCATGACTGTCAAAGAATCTGTTCGGCAAGCCATTGCCCTTAGAAAAGACCTATTTGATGAGTTGTGGCCCGATCATAAAAGCAAAGAAGAATATTCAATGGATGATAATAAAGAAAGTGATGACGATGAAGAATCGGATGATGATGAATGAACGTTGTAAGAAGGATTGGCGTGCTTTAACTTTTCATCATGCCAAAATGGGTACCATAGAGGTATACGATTATAAACAAGAAAAATGGGTACCGGATAAACCGGACCCGGAAAAATGGATACAACACTTCAAAGACTTGAGGGACGGATATGTGTATCCTGATCATATGGGCCGTTACATCGTGGGTAGCGGTGCTCATCTTAGAAAAATGGCTGAACTAAAAGAGAAACAAGAAAGAGAAGCACAAGAACAAAAAGGGGAAGATCTCCCCGTCGTAAAACTTGTGACAACCGTAGCCCAAGCGGTTGATATTGCTAGGTCGGAAATAAGACGGTCACGAAAGCATAGTGATCTAAAGCGACATAGGAATACATTGGACACACCTATGAGTCGTGATTTAGACACCCAACGACGTAAGAAATATCGCCAAAATATGACCCAAGATACTATGGATTGGAACACCTATACATTTTAAAATGAATAACTACGAGCTCGAGGAAATGTTAAAAGAGTACCCTGTGACAATATGTGCGGCGGACCAACTTCAGATACGTAGGGGACAATACGTCATTTCAAATACAGACACGAGCCAGGGATCAGGAAAACATTGGGTGGCCTTTTATTTTCCAAAAAGGGGACCCGACGAATTTTTCGATTCACTAGGTAATAGACCAGAGCACTACAAAGTTCATTTTGAGCAAGTGTTAAAGAAGCGTTATTGGATGAATTTCAGTCAAATACAGGATACAGATTCAAACATATGCGGGCTGTATTGCGTATATTACATTATGAACCGATGTTCTGGACGAAAAATGAAGGACATTTTAAAACCGTTTGATGTGTATTGCAAGAAGTTGAATGATGACTTTATTTTGTCTTATTTTAGTTGATACATGTTACCTGTATTAGTGATACAAGCTTTGGCAATAAAAGATTGAAAGAACAATATGCATTTGTTATTTATAACCTATACGTTTGAATTTGATGTGAAAGAAAAGATGAAGCGTTAGTAGGTGTGATGGTGTACACAAATAAAACAACATATTCTTTTATTTATTTTATTTCTTCAACATCGTTTCACAAATTGATATCATGCTTCGCAATAAGCGTCTCTAGCAGTTCTAAATGAAGAATTGCATCAATAATATCTACAGATTTCGTAAGTAAAATAAGATTATGTTTATTATTCTTCTCTTGGACTGGAAACCAATCGTATTGAAATTCTTGGCCACCACTTCGTATCGCATCGTTGACATCAAGCGCTATTTCCTCGTTCTCAGGAATATAAGTCATCCAGATACTTTCACTGATCGCCTCAATACTCAAATTCATCTTATGAAAACGAATCATGTCGATCAAAGTGTCTTTAAAAGATATAAAAGTGCTCTTTTGCTTTAACCACTGTTTTGTGTCTTCTTGGGGAAAATTTTGTGCTGTTATTTTACTAAGAACCATTCTGTACGGCTCATAGTCCAACATGTAATATAACGGTATGTAGGGTCTTTCTACACAGTCGAAAAATATTTTTCTACAGAGATCCGATGTTAACACATCCATCATTTATTCTTTATAAAACTGTCTCTTTAGTCTGTCCTTCATACACATTTTGATCAACACAAATCAGCAACGAATTCAAGTCTGACACGCTTTTAAATCTACCAATTTCTGTTTGCATGATGATCACAGAGCATAGTAAGTACATCTATGTGGATATTTTCGGGTCCTTCAGGTTCCGTACTGATGTTACAGGGGCAATAGGAATTTGGTTGCAAGCTATGTTCGCACCACTTGAGTTCTATTTTCGGATGATATTTGCTCATGTAGTTTCGGAGCATGTACATCCATGTGGAGTAATTCATATCGAATTCGATTCTCGTTTTTGTTATGTCCTTGTACTTAACATAGAGACACCCTTTCGCTTCCAGAAAGTCACACTCAATGTCTATCAAATAATGACCGCCAGGCAAACTGTCCCACATGTCCCTATATGGATCATCAGTGTGAATGATGGAGAAGTCTACATTTAAATTCGTCCTGTTTCTTATATAGGCTGTTAATAATTCTACAAAAGTGTCTGTGGAAATCCCAAGATGCACTTTACTGAAATGCGCTTCATAAATCCATACTTTGTGATGTATTGGACACACTTCCTTTAGGTCAGCAGCGAAGGAATTCATCATATTTTCGAATACTCCCGAACTATTTTCCATGATTTCAGTTCTGAGGTCAGACTGATTTTGTCTGATGAATGCGCTATTATATACTTTAATTCGAGGTATTTTTCAGTAACAGTGGTCATTTCTATTGATTCTGATTGGTCAGTTAAAAATAGTAATACTGGTTTAAACTAGTCAAACTTTAACCATCAAAGAATGGACAAGTTGCAAAAAGTACAATTCTCTTTGTTAGAGGTCAATACTTCTATTGATAAAATCAGTATCCATTATACTGCGTCCGCTCTTAAATAAATAAACGCCAGACACTACGACGACTTTAAAGGGATTAACTTTGACAGTTGAATAGGCTATTGTTCACGCATCCGCTCTTAAATAAATAAACGCCAGACATTGTGGCGACTTTAAAGGGATTAACTTTGACATGTTTACTGTTTATTGTCCGTCTATCCGGTCTTAAATCATTTTGTCAGTGGACGCCAAGGAGGAAACATCGTCGACAAAAATGTAATACTTTATTTTCAGTTAACGTTACTTCTAAAGTAGCTATCTTAAATAAAGCTTAATGGTTTAAATTAAAAATGTGATAAATATTATGCTTATTTTTAATAAGTTCTTTGTTTACCATACAATGTATATTACGTTATAGATAAATCTATATGTTCAAATATAATTAATATTTATTTGATTTTCTTGAAATATTTTGTTTTAAAGTTATCTCCCCGTCTAGGGCTGAGCACCTGACCCTCAATGTGCGCGAACATGCCCTAGATAGGTATATAAGTCAGCTCTATATACTACCGGGAGATATAAATAGCAGTGTGAGGTCATTCTTAAAATAGAAAGATGATGTCATTTTTAAAATAGAATTCAAAATGGCCGCTGCGCACCTGCTGTGACGTTATAGATCCAAGATGGCTGCCGCGCATGCGCAGTCCTGGCCCTAAAGAGACCCCTATACTACTTGTATGTGTAAGTGCGGGTGTACGAGCGAAACTACCTGTGTGCATTCGTGGATGTGATATGTCGAGTATGTCGAGCTTACTACAATATATATATGTATATATATATATATATATATATCGTATGAGAAAAAATGGAGTGGCTAATTGCAAAACAGAAAATGCCATATACCTTATGACATGCAGGAAGTGCAACAAAAAATATGTCGGGGAAACAAAGCAGACGCTAGCAAAGCGAATGAATCTCCACAGATCTGACTGGAAAACACGCAAATTCAATCGGTCGCCGGTAGCTGAACATTTTAACATGGAGGGTCACACCTTTGCGGATATCCTACTATGTTGCATTGAATTTAATGACAGATGGACGGATAAGCAAAGAAAGGAAAGAGAAACCTACTGGATCCGCCGTCTCAACACCTTACAACCTATAGGCATCAATAAGGGAGACTAGATTAACCTGCTGAAGCATTAGATTAAAACACACAGATACTAGTAGTTCATTTTAGCAGATATTAAATCACTTCAGGCAATCGGACATAGTTTTTAATTAACATCGACCACAACATAGATTTTCTTTTTTCCGCTACCTTCTCTGTTGAAAACGGCGTTAAACACAAAACCAATGAACGAAATCCTCAGGAAAAATACAGGGAACCAATCAAAAACGCTCTATTTTTATAAAACCGCTATTTTTATTTATCACTCATTCTGTTGATCGATATGTTCATTTAGCATTTATATATCGAACTATACATGCGGTATTTACGCCGTTGCTGTGTTGTTTTGATTTATGCTAACCTTGAAAAAGGCTTTTTTAAAAAGCCGAAAGAGCTCGGGTTTATAATTAAACTTTTGACACTGTTTGAACATATATTTTTTCTCATACTCTATAATTTTATCTTTATGTTCTTGTATCCTTCGGGATCCAGTGTGTGGTTCTGCCAAGAAAAGATTATTTTTCCGTTCAGCATTTCCAGCATCTTTACGGATGAACGACCGAGCTCTGTTGTAATAATGGAGAACTGTGAATTTTTCTTTGGAAAATTGCACAAGATGTAAAATCATATCTTTCCTCTTTCGTCTTTAGAAAAGCCATGGCAGTGTTCCTTTGTTCAAATTAGCACTAGGAAAATGTGACTAGATGCCAGAACGTCAATGTTGGCGTTGAATATGCAGCAGCGCAGCGTTCAAGTTCACATGTTTTTCTAGCATTACACCTTAAGTCTGCTACAGATAAAAATATGAAAGTATTTTTTCAAAGACGCAGGTTTGTCCATTAACGCAATTAAAGAATCAAACGTTAACTCGAGTTGACATGTGTGCTATTAAATGAAAGTGGTTTCTCGTTAAGGTTCGGTCCAATAGGTATCGGTATAAAAATCATGTCTAAAAGTTATTCTTTCTAGCTTATATATAATTTGAACTTAACACTAAACAGTTTGTTTGTTTGTTTGTCTTGTATTTAACAGTATTTCAGTCATGTAACGGCGGGCAGTTAACCTAACCAGTGTTCCTGGATTCAGTACCAGTACAAACCTGTTCTCCGCAAGTAACTGCCAACTTCCCCACATGAATCAGAGGTGGAGAACTAATGATTTCAGACACATTGTCGTTTATCAAATAGTCAAGGAGAACATACGCCCCGCCCGAGGGTCGAACTCACGACCCCGAGATCCGTAGACCAACGCTCTAACCTACTGAGCTAAGCGGGCGGGCTAACACTAAACAGGTACTGGAAGTAACATCAATTGCCTTCTGTAATTATGAGATGATTATTTCTATCTGAGAAAGAACTGCATAACTGGCACCTTTGTGTTTGAAAAAAATACATATTTTCATTCCTTATGGAAAGAAAAAAGCGAGTATTTTCGAATATTAAATAATATTGGCGAAATACTATCAATGGTTGCCCTATCCTAGAGATTGCACGCGCCGCGAAATGACATCAACCAGGAGACAATATTACCAAAATTGCGTCGTTAGAAAAAATCTTTCAAATTGGAAACCATATTTAAAAAGAAAATGTTTACAAACTAAAAACATATTTCTGACGTTAAAGGTCAAAAGTGAATCGAGACAAGAATATATTATTTTTTCCTGAATTTAGAATAAAAATTGGGATCTGCTTTTATATCTGAATATGATTACAATTTAATGCTGGCGAGTCGTTTTGGCTGTTTTGCTAAAACGATCGCTATCCTGACATTGATTTTGATTTTTTTCACCCTATTTGTAAGGCAACCACTCATTTTTCTAGCAAGTTAAATTAATAAATGTAAAATATAAGCAAAAAGCATACAGAATGGTAAATACCACATTGGGACTGTTTGCAAGTCACCAATGAATCAGCGACGCGAAATCCTAACTTGATTTACATCCGTCTAAACGCACGAAAGTAACACTTTATTCTTAAATAAATTCTCCAAAAGAAGCATGATTTAGGTTTTGTATGGCTTCTGAAATCTAGAACTTTAATGAATATTCAGTGACAGTATCAAACGCAGCAGTGTGTTCTTTGCATCTTAAATGCTCGAGACTTTGTGTATATAGCATCGTAGAAAAAAGCAACAGAATATTTTATGGTCCTAAAACTTTATGCTTTGTAGTTTGACGAAATAAATATTTTAAACTGTCAAGTCCTGAAAAGAATTTATACAATCGGAACAATTTAAGACATATCTCTACAACGTTTCGGCGTTTCTCAGATATTGATTGTACTTATCAGAGCACTCTAAACATCTCACGAAGTAAAATTATAGCCTGGCACCCTGACTGCATTAATATTTTTTTACATAAATTCTGCAAATATCTTATAAGCAAATTCTTTGCCTCTGAAACAGAACCTACGTTGGAAGCCAGAGGCAATAAAAGATAAAAGGTACGGGAAGATTTCTCGGATGCACAGAGCACCACAAACACAGTCACAGGGCCACGTGATTTGCAAAGTAGGCCCACGACAAAAGGGAGCTGTAACGGAAAAATATAATAGACGGGTTGCTTCCAAAATCCAAAAGTACATTTTAGTTTTATGCAAAATATAGAATAAGGGGGAGTAAGGGAAAGGGAAAAGTGTTGATGTAGAAACAACCTGCTGGAATTACTTCCAATTATAATAAAGAAAACTTCAGTATGAGAAATATGACAGAACAAACATAGAGACAGGAGCCATGGAAAATTATTTAAAAAAGAAATGAAACACATCAGGAACTGCAACATCAATTAAGTGTGCATCAACAGAAAAACACACATGCCGATTAAAATGAACGGAAATATAAAAACACATTTCCATACAGAATATATAAAACATCTAGTCTTTATTATATTATATAAAACAAGTGTTGCAAAAGTAACGTCGTTATATAATCAGTATGTTAAGTCTTTCCATGCAAAGTATAACTTGTTAGCCACAATATGCTTTTTATAACATTCAGTCAAAAATATGAATTTCTTTTGTGTTATCAAAACAAAAAAGGTGATAAATGTACGTTTTTGGTTCCATTTAAACATTTTATTACTGGCTTAAAAATGAAAATGACGAATAATATTCAAACCTGCAAAATATATACATGTATGCCACAAATTATTTTGGATTTACTTTATTTTAGAGGTTATCTTATTTCCTTTACGTAATTGATATTGAGACTTATGTCTTTGAAAATAATTTCTGTTTGCCTAAAAATCTGAAATGAGAGAAATAAAATGCAAGGATTTTGTGTTAGTTTTTTTTATTTTCAATATATTTCTAGACTAGTTTATAACCTAAACGAAACCAAAATCCTCACGTCAAGCATAACAACAACAGACAGGCGCTGACAATTGCGAGCTTCAACCATAGGTTGACATGTCTGTTGTAGTTATTTTGAGACCAATTATTTCACACAGATGTGCTTTAAACGGTAATTCTGCAGCACAAATTCAATAATGGTTCCCACTATTTGTCCCGTGTGTTGAAGTTATTCAGCCGTAAAAATCTAATTACCACAACGTTCTTCTTTACAAATTATTCCTATGTTTGCATCTGTGTCACCATATGTTTGTTGCATGTTAAAATGTTTTACGTACTGCGTACACCGGCTGAAAATAAGGTACATCTATAACAGGTAGGTAGACTTTGGCAAAAAATACAAAACATCATCATAGAACAAACAAAGACTGTACACTATAATGGTATGAAAAACGTATGAAAGACTTAAGACAAACAAAAATACTGAAATACTAAAAACAATACTGAAGAGTAATTGCAAAGAATAAATGAAATCACAGACATTGAGTATTAAAAGAACTAAATGACTAAAATACATAACAGTATAACAAAAATATACATTTGCATAACAGAAATGTTATTATGAAATTAAATTAAAGGCTGGTATCACTTGGTACACCCTTAGAACATCATAGTTAAGGGTTTTACATAATGGTCGATAAAAGCATTTTTGAGTTCAGATGATGTAAGAGATGTAAAGCAGAAAGAAGGACAAAATCGTACCTATGATAAAACATTGGATGCTGAATGTAGGCATAGTAACAATATCATGATTTCAGAAAATTACATAAAAACAAATACATATTTAATGAATAAAAGGAATTTTGGATTTAAGGTTTTGTTAACCCTCTGTACAAGCCATGCTACTTGAAGTAAGTGATTACCTGATCAGTTTTCAGATTCACTGCGTGTAAGTGGTCATTTTCTTTGCAACACATTCTGCTACATACTTCCTATTTTTATGCTCTGTAGTTTGAAGTTCGAAGGTACCAGTAAAGGTCCTAATTATTCTTTTTATGCGTCTTTTATTTCTACAGACGGATGAGACAAGACTAATACATGTTTAATACATGCGTCAACTACATTGTAGATACGATTTATGACACCTTCTCTTCTAATTTGTGTCATAACTTTAGTTCTTGAAGTTATATAGCGCCTGCAGTTGTACAATATTAATTGAAAACAAACAAATCGATGTGCAGTATCTAGGATATATGACTTCTTAAATCAAATTTCACTGTCCGATGAAAGTTTGCATACTATCTTAGACTAATAATCTATACTTTCCTTCCGCAAATCTTAGTTCCACATATTTTGTTATAACACCGTGGAGTTAGTCGTGCCTAATTTCATTAACTGTGCTCTAAACTCATCTGGTGTAGGTATACTAATCCGTTTAGGGAGCTTTCACATGTTGCTCTGTTACCAGTAATTGGAAATTTATTGCTGGTCTATAGTAGAAAGCCTGCAAGAAAGACAAATTCAGCCGTCATTTAATGACATATAAAGGATTGGGATGAAAATTCATTCCAACCACCTGAGCCAAGTTTGCACTTCGGGGAAAAACTCTTTTTAATCCATTATTTTCGTCTTTACATGTGTGTCAGTTTTGCTGACGTCACTGCGTATTCTTTTCTTCAATTGCAATGGATTCTCTTTATTTTTCCTTAAATGTTTATTTTGACTTCTATCTAGATATCTGTCCTTTGCACTACGGGATGTTTAATTCACCTAATCTACTTTCATTGATCTCCCGTCTCCAAATATCTACGATTTCAAGAATAATATGGAAACAAGTACTGTCGTAGTAACTGAACTTCACTCTAATAAGCAATGAGTAGATACATTTTTAAATGTAGAAAGTGGAAAGCTTGGAGAAATATTTTTATTATGTATCTTCCATGCGATGTTTTTGTTGTTTATAGAAGTTTTAATAATACTTAGTTGAGCCATTTGGAAAGCCTGGGTTTGTTTCTTATAAATAAAAGGCTTTAAGCGTTTAGTTTTCTTGCCTTTCTTAATTATTGAAAGAATATGGTGATGATGATCAGTCATTCAAGTACTAGTAGCCTATCCTTCCTGCATCATTCGCGTATTAGCTGCTTGTTCTAGGAGTATTTGTATGCATGAACGTATATGTTTCACTTTTGTCTTCTGTAGCGCAGTATTTTGGCCGTTTATTTAAATACAAATTTGTTTAAGGGACCGACTATCAAACTGACTGTATAACATTGCGAACCATATATGGTATCAATCGGCAATTTGTAAACAAATCGTAAGGATGAATGCACAGGAAGCACGAAGCGCCAGAATGCTTCCAAAGGCGGTCTTTTACTAGCGTTCATTAGCTTTTTATATACTGTACAAAGTACATGTATGCACTGGTGGGAATAGATTAAAACTTTAAACACTCTGTTTTTTTTTCCACAAAGTTATTCCCCCTTTTTTCAACATAATTCCGGCATGCTTCTGGTATCTTATTGAGCATCATGTGAGTACAAGGTCTCATGACCTCTGATTAATGTGCAGATGTATGCAGTTAAATACGAAGAACGGACTAGTGGTGGTACAGAATTCAAGAATACCGGTAAGATTAAAAGCATGCCGTTACATTTAATATTGAAATACTATGGAAAAGACGGCGCTAAAGTCGATAAAATGAACAGAAAACTTCATCATGACTACAATTGTATATATGTGACGCATTTAATGAAGGCTATAAAACTGATTCCAGTGGCTTTAAGACTTTATAAATTAAGTTCAATCCCAGCAGTGTGTACTTTTGATACAACATACAACCATAAATCTTTTATGACTATATTTGCAGAGATTGTAGGAGTAAATTGTAATATTATCATCTCCTGGTTTATTGTTGAATCTGCTTTAGAATAAATTCTTATAACAATCAATTGACACTTGAGGAGAACTATTGCAAATCTAAAGCCACATCAGAAATTTTATATAAATCCGAGAGCGAAGTGTAATAAATCGTTAATACTGCAGTTAAATAGAGAAAGCGTACAAAATAAACCAGATATAAAGATGGATAAAACTGTTCATATTGAAAGAGAGAGATATATATATATAGTATTATGTATTTAAAATATCACGCAACATTTATTCTTAATGCAGGAACATCTATAAATTGTTGTTGTGTTTCATTTCAACACAGAAAGAAATAGGCATTGCATTCTTGATCGCTCACCTGAAAAAAAGCAATAGGGGTCGTCTACTCTACAAGTCCTACCTACCTGTGAAGTGTAAAGATTCTAGGCCAAATGGTTCTCCAGTTATTGATCGGAAATGAAGTGTGACTGACGGACGGACGGACTGACGGACGGACGGATGGACACGGCAAAAACTATATGTTTCCCCTACTATGGTGAGAGACATAATAACTGAAAGATACAGTTCTTGACTTACAAGATATGCTGCTTATTTGCCTAACTTAAACAAACTGAACCAATATTGCGATTAATGAAATTGAGTTTCTTTCATCATTTGCTACAAAAACCCATAGCATAGCAGACGATATCTATGATCAAAGGGAAAAATATGTTGTTCTTGACTAGATTTGACACTGAAATGACAAGGGTATATAATTATGATACTTAGTACCTTCAATTATTGAATTCTAGCTAGATAACTGACAGGAAAATATTTTATTGAAACATATGTTTATAGATTGATTAATAGTATATAGATAAAATGCTTTGCGAAATAAATTGTTTTGATGCATATTTCATGCGCAATAAAAAGTGTCTGTTGCTACTTCCGTGTATTCATTTCACATGTGCTCAGTCGGTGTGTAAGTGTATCCAAATATTGCTTGTAGAGAGTTGTACTCGCGGCTATATTCTTTTAATGTGACGTTTTCTGTTAGATATTTGTTCTTATCTTTTGATCAGCATATGTTTCCACCAAATGTGCAAATATACATTTCTCAAAAGATCTGGAAGTTTTAACTGAGAATCTTAATACTAGATATATTGTCACAAGTATCAGTCAAATAGTGCTGTTTAACATTTACCAATATGTATCAATGTATTTTACTATCTAAACGTTCGCACATTTCGGTGTTTGCTTAGTTTTTATCCGCCTGCAGTTTCGCCGTAAGATTGATTAACTCGCTCACAACTTTGGATTGAAATTCTAAAGGTAGTCTTTAGTAAAATCTTGAGAAAAAAAAACGCATGACAGCTATCTGATGGCTGACTACTGTCATATCATTCTGTGCGTATTCGTATTTGCCTTTTTGGCGATGGAGCCAACGTGCCAATTAAGTCAAGTACTAATCGTTCTATCTTGCTGACGTGTTTGCGTTCCACCAACGCGTCAACTCGCTAAATTCAAAGTTGTCGTTTTGCTCCCTCAAGCCCACGCCAGAACGACAAATAGCTTTTCTGTCACATTGGGGTGCTTATTTGTCGTTGTGGCACTTCAAACACGTCATTTTTAGAGCACTATGTTTAGCTTGTTAGAGTGATGCCTTGTCGGTCAGTCAGCACGCAACCAGATCATCCGAACATGCCGGTACTAAGACATAGAGCGTTTTAGTTCTTTTGCCTAAAGTTAACATTAAGCAAAAGAATTATTATTTGTATCTTTAGTGTAAAGTTAGTAATTTATGTAAATCAATTTCTATTACTGCGAGGTCTTTTTAACCTTTCAGAGTTTTTGTTTAAGTCTGAAAATGAAATTTGCAACAGATGTTGTTTATACGCGCAACGTAAATCATGTTTGCTTTTTTTCTTCTAAATACATTTTCGAATTAGGAATAAGAATGAATAATTGAAAACGACTGAAAAAAATCCTTGACAGTACTAAAACATGTCCAAAAAACGGAAATACAAACAGAATCTACATGCTTTTTAAAACGAAATACTTAACTCAATAAGTAATACTTTTCAAGAAGTGAACCGTAAAAGCTGAAATGATAATGCAAATTCTACATTAAACATCAGATGTACGTTTTATAGATACTGTTAACTTTTGCCACTGCGGCCATATTGCATAATGCATTCCTGCTAGTTAGAAAAAAGCTTTATTGTTAAATTTGTAAAAATCAATGTATAATTAGTGGTCATAAAACATATTAACAAGCATGAGCTGAAACTGAAAAAAAATGAGAAGATAACTTTATGTTTTCTTAAAAATCACGCATAAATATTTTATAGTATACATACTTAAATAAAATCGTATTGGAAAGCACGTATTCCTTTCCTTAAGGACGTTTGTAGAAACCATAACCTATGCTCATTTTAAATCATTTGAACGCTTGTCTGCATAAAATTTTGAAACGAGGTGTTATGAAAAAATATTTCCTTAGTAACTCGTTAAAATCATTTTAACGCCAGTCTGTGCGGAGCAACACCCTGCTAGGTGACATTTGAAACAACAAAATTAATTCCTGCTGAATATATTGAAAGTTTACTTGGAGTGTTTACTTGAAGTAAAATAAAAAGAGTAATATAAGGAAAACTAATTAGCGGTAGAAATGCCAGTCACTATCTTACACTTTCCACACCGAAACTTTCTAATATTTCTGAACTGCCATTATAACTTCTCTAAACCTGCTCAATTTTAAAATTCAGGAGATAAAGTTTTTATACAGACGTCAGCAATTTCTAAATATTGCAGTCATTTATCTAGAGCAAATGCAACTCTACTCCATTGTAATTTTCCTTCGAAGACCTGTTTTGTATCATTTGTTTTCATGAAAAACTAATTTAGTATGTACAAAATGTCGTTTAAAGTCCCCACATGGACCATGTCATGCTGTTAAATGAAAGCTCCAACAAATTACATGATACTATGTTACTTAGTTTGTGATAATAAAACATTTTACATGTGGTATGGTATAACATCAGTTTTACATCAGTTTGATATTCTTCATCTCTAATATGTATAGTGTCCTATGTATAATTTACGCGTCTATGTCCTCCTTATGGTTTCCTGGTAAGATGTTTCGGAGTATTTTGTTCCATACTTCAAATAAAAATCAGTACTACGATATAGCTGAAAGAATGTTCTAAAACACGCATTCTTATAAATTACAAACATTTTTAGAAACATTAAAATGATCATCAACATTTGACTTTGTAGATTTACAGCGTTTTTTCATAATTCAGGGAAAAGAAGAATGTTTTTGCTTTGATTTCTTTTTCGAATAATGTGTAAACACAACATAGCGTTTTTTCTTATACTTTGATAGTTTAAAAATATCATAACATTTTAAACAATTAATACAAAACTTTCAATTATCTCTCATGAACTGAGCTAGCAAAACCAAATTATTTTCTCATAAAATCGATTAGACAATGACACATAACATATACATTTGCAATGCAAGACACACAATACTAAGCATAATTTCGCTTCACTGTTAGCAAGACATACTTAAAACAAAGTAATTTATGAAATTATACGCTAAAGTGTAATTCGCGGAATAAATATGTTTTTCTCCTCTTTTTGAGCTATATAGTAACATTAATTCCACGAAATATAGTATACTCTATACATTCTTTCTCTACCTATAAACTATACATTTGATTTTATAAGGCTTTTATGACGTTTTCCCAAATCCCTGCTATACCATTGTTTCGGAGAATAAATGTGTAACCCTATTATTTTTCCATACAAGCATCGCATCAAGAATTAACTCCAGGGATTTATCATAAATTAATCATGTTTTATAGCCCAAAGTCTTAAACACACAGATTGCTTTATTGATTATGTTATAGAACTTGCAAGAAAGATGAATAGTGTAATTCGAAATGAATTGAAAACAGAAAATATCTTTAAATAGCTTTGTTTCATGTATTGTTTTAGCAGCCAAAAACGTCTCGTCGTACTTGGATTTACAGTTGTTACATTGCTGGTCCTCAATCAAACTAAGTCTGTTAAAATTATTTGTTCATTTTTTTATTTGCTTATTTGTTTATATATCAATTCATTTATTATTATTATTATTATTATTATCATCATTATTTGTACCACTCTTTTTCCTGTACGTATATATAAACGTTCAACTCCTTAACAGAATATATTCACACGATACAAAAAGAATTGTCATTTAGATTATAAATTTGAATATCAAAATAAAGATACATAGTCCCAAGACAAATTATGTAATTATAAGACATAAAAACACTTGTAGTGTCAATACAGTTTTATATTTTCATACTTTATGTACCTATATTATTTATATTTTCGAGTCGGGGGCTCATTGTCAAAATTATCAGTTTGTCCAAAACAATCATCTTCCAACAGCTGAAGGCATTTGTAAAATTAGACCCCAAATTAATCTGACTTTTCAATTTACTTCCCAAAGATTGGCATATACTAACTGATTTAGCAAGTGGAGGCAATAACTCAGAATAGCATGAGCCTGCCACTTTATAAGCTTTGTGCGATCGTTTTCCAGAATAGCTTCATGAAGTATATTGTTCCTGTATATTCTAAATGGAATTTCTTCATTCGTAGCAGGAAAGTGTTAAAATTATTCGTTGCAAACGAGGCCTCTCCTCTTTGTTTTTTTTATTACAAAACATATATCTGCTAGTTAAAACAGCTGTAGGTCTTAGATTTCAATGAAGGTACATGTACAAAAATGTATAAAATTGATAACTTATACAATGTCAAATAAGTTCGAGTTATCTCAGCTCTTTTTATGAAATCCATAGTCACTGAGTAAAGGTGTTATGAAGGCGAGCTTTGTTCGCTCAAACTAGAACAATTCGAAAACCGCATATCGCCAGAACTCATCGTTAAGTTCCGGAAAAATTCCTTCATAATGTATATGGTTTGATAGCGATAACTCGAACACATTTTCACGGTCCTGTCGAGTTCGAGCAAACAATGTTTGACGGTATATTCCCTAGAGTAAGATATATATGGATGCAGTTTTTCCACGACAACGTCCAAATATATAGACAACACTACATTTTATAAATATGATCAAAGTCAACTTTTTTATATAAGATCCTTGAATTTCATATATGTACCTATATTGGCAGAAACAGCTAATCCAGCCAGTGGCAGTAATCCAAATTGTATCAAATTTGCCAAAACATAACAAAAATGCGTAAAAACTTGAGGTCACTATGCAAACTTAAGGACGGGCAGTTAGACAATAAAAGCAGTATGGAACAAGTGGATCATTATGTCTCTATTTGCTTATTCCCGAGCTTGCCTGTCGACCTCCATTCTATTACTTCACAGATAAAAGCACTCACATAGTGATCGAGTAAAAGTCATTGAAACAAGTAAAATATGCATTTTGTTGTTGTTAGATTTCCTGTAAAACCTCGACTCATCTATACAAAGCGAGTTTTCTACGATTGTTATTCACACTGCGATAGACTGCCACAAAAACAAACTAAGTGACAACATATCCATATTACAAAATTGATCATTTTATCAAACAAGTTGATTTAATTTTACAAGGCTGGTATATGCGCTGTAGATTCAGTTTTAATACATCTACTACTGTCTCTGGAACTATTAAATACAGAATTACATATTATAATCTACTTGCAAACCGGTGCATACTTCGATGATTAGTGGTTCTTATGTCTGGTTTTACATCAAGTTTCCAAAAGTGCAAAAGCCTTGGGGCAAAAGTCGTTCGATAAACCGTTTTCTGAAGTAATACTTTTAACACAGATACAAGGATATCATCTTGCTCATACAAAGTACTGCGTAACAACGCATTACGCTGCAAATGCAGTTATTGTTTGTTTGTTTTGTTGGTTTTTAACGTCGAACCGAAACAATTATAGGTTATATGGCGACATTTCAGCTTTGATGGTGGAGGAAGACCCCAGGTGCCCCTCCGTGCATTATTTCATCACGGGCGGACTCTGAGGAAAACCACCGGCAAATACAGTTAAGCACTAAACTGGATGTCACTCTAAGGCATACTTTTTACACTGTTTAAGTTAAGCGTATTCTTATCAACCAAAAACGTTTAACAAAATAAGAAAATTGTATTCTGTTGCATTAGTTTCAAAAATTACAATTAATTAATGTTATTGGAAAAATGTGAGTTGCGATGATGTAATCTGACGCAAGAGAAATAATAAACTATGCGTTAATTTACTACAGACATGAGAAAGAATAAATTACAATTGTATTTATTCTAAACATTTATGACCTAGACATCCGCGTTATCAATAAATTTGATATAAAATTTAGTTTAGATTCTTGTTATTTAGATTATTAAGATTATATTAGATTATTATCAGATTATTAAGGTAAAATAATACAGAAATTACTGCGAAAAGGAAAAAAATATTTAAAAATTGCAAGACTGCAAAAGAAACAGAAGAGTAGAGAATGACCACAAAACATACGATTTTGTTTATCGAAAGTCTCAAACAGACATCAGAAGCGCGAAACACATTAAGGAAGACCGTTAAAATGTCGTCAAATAAAGTCTGCGTTCCTAAATTGAAGGCGTCTTGCTTTTATACACTGGCCATACATTTCCAATTACTGGAAACAGAACAACAAGAGAAACCTCCCTTAACGGATTACAAACAAATATCCTTGACTTGTACATATACCAGATGAGCTAAGTGCGCACTTAATGAAATTCGACATGAATAATTCCAGTGTATTAGAACAGAATACGCTTAATAAGCGGAACTAATATTTGTGTTGGGGAAAATGTTAGTTATCAGTCAGAGATAATAAACAAACTTACAATTGAGTAGACGTCTTAGAGGAAGAACCTATCAATCATCTTAATTGATACCGAGATATAACACATTCTGGGTGTTTGCTTTCAGTAATTACTGTGCAAAAGGAGACGCTCTATGACAATATTTGAGTGAATTCATCACTTAATGTGACAGTTATCTTTCATTTTTATTTCTTACCAACTGGCACCAGAACCGAAAGAAACATGTCATTATACATGTTATCGTGTATTTTATGTGCGAGAAGAAACATTGAGAAAAAGTGACTGATACAACATGGAAAATAAATTTAGATAGCACCCATTTGCATAACTGCAAATTTTAACTGAGATATGAAGAACTGAAATTGGCTAGTATCTATTTCCGTTCATGACCATTGCTATCGTAGTATACCTACGGGTAGAGTTAAACATGTATGATGGCATTCCCTTTCTGGTCTGGTTTTAGTCACTTCGCCGGTTTTAATTACAATTTTTTTTGAACGATGAGTGGTATTAAAAATAAACTGAAATGTCAGTTTACGGATGTAACGATAAACCACTAATCGGTATTAATATATCATATAGAAATTTTTATGTACTTAAGTGTTTGTATGATTGCTAATATTTACAGTCTACATTTTTCCTTTTTATCAAAATTGTATTTTTTATTTACTGTAAAACTGCAATATCATTTTACGAAACCCTAAGATATGGAATTGATTTTATTTATACCAAAGATGGACAAGAAGAAGCAGATATTTCATTATGAGTTTTTGCTATTTTTATTTTCAAGTAAAGTTCTATTAATAGAAATGATGACATATTTCTGTTCTTTAAAAAAATCAAGCAATTAATAAGGAACTCAACGAAATATTGAACAATACAAACACCAAAGGTCTTAAAGCAGCAATATTAGACACACATTATTAACCTGACGCCATGTTTCACTACATAAAGACTAAAATAAGCATATCAAACTTTTGGTTCGAAAAGCTGCAGGGTGACCACATCATGGATACCACATGGAAACGGTCATTGTATCAGGACATGGCCAGAATCTAGAGTTTAAAAACTGTAACTTATGTATAGAGATATATGTTGTGTTGAGTCCATTCAATACATGTGTAACAGAGTTATGCTGAAGCCGGTGAGGGATCTTGCACTTTCCACCTCTCATGAACAGACTCAATTAAGCAGAGTATGCTATTACTTTGCTTGGATGCATTCAATGGTTCCAAAGGATCTACAAACATATTTTATTTGTTATACTTTGTGTAAGGATATTACTTTGCTTGGATGCATTCAATGGTTCCAAAGGATCTACAAATATATTTTATTTGCTATACTTTGTGTAAGGATATTACTTTGCTTGGATGCATTCAATGGTTCCAAAGGATCTACAAACATATTTTATTTGCTATACTTTGTGTAAGGATATTACTTTGCTTGAATGCATTCAATGGTTCCAAAGGATCTACAAACATATTTTATTTGCTATACTTTGTGTAAGGATATTACTTTGCTTGGATGCATTCAATGGTTCCAAAGGATCTACAAACATATTTTATTTGCTATACTTTGTGTAAGGATATTGCTTTGCTTGGTTGCATTCAATGCTACCAAAGGATCTACAAATCTATATTATTTGCTATACTTTGTGTAAGGATCAGACACTGAGTAATATTTTATAGACTACTTTGAAAGGTAATTTGTTCAGGAAGGCGATGTGTAATTTGTTTGATAGTTGGTATATAGGTGTCCTGTTTTCCACCTAGTTTCCAAAAGTGTGACCGTTTTTGGCATACTAGTCTATCGATAAACCGTCTCAAAAGTAAATACATTTAAAAGGAAAGTAGCTTGCTTTAAAAGATATTGTGGAGTGTATAGATTACATTACAAACGAATAACACTCAAATTGCGTATAGGTAAAGACCGACTACGTTTCATACAAAAGCCATCCTTGTTCAACAAACCGGGTAGGTCTTATTTTATAAGCAAGAATCATGTAATCTGTATCTGGTTAGATAAAGTACTTACATGTTTACGCAATGCCAATAAAAGATATATTTTACATCAGTATGTGTCCGAAATAATTATATGTATAGATGTGTTTGTGTTTGTCAATAGCATTTAGTCGCATCGTCACTTTTAAGGTAAAACGGCGATTAATTATGGAGAAAGATCACAGATGTTAAATAAGACATTATTCTAAATACTTGTAAGTATTTATATATGCACATATGTAATATTTGAACATATGTTCGAACAAACCGCAAACCAAGCCTCCAAATAATAGATACCATAATGAGAAGGTTTATACCCATCAACAAGACAATTCTGCGTTTCTGTATGGACAAGTTTAGAATTTGTGTATTTTTATCACGTGACACATAGCCTCCTTTTATTTCTTCTGTTCTATGAAAAAGACATGTAAACCGAAGAATAACTTTCTTCAAAATCGCAGTTAGGAAATGTGACTGGGTATAAAGAAACTAATTCAAATGTAGGATTTGAAGCAACATATTACTAGCTCTTTTTACGCCTACTCAAACGCCGCAATGAGAACATGTCGTCATGTACGTCTGAGCAGTAAATACTTAGATATTTTTACAAGGTAGTAATACTTTCACAACCTCCAGAAGTCTCTTTCGAGGAAGAAGATTCGTCCATTAACACAATCAATGTGTTACGGAGCAAAAGACGTTAACTTCTGTTGACATGTCTACTATAAAATAAATATATTTTTTCGTTAACGTTCGGTCCAATATGTGTCACCACAAAAGCGCACGTCTAGTAGTTTTCTTGGAAAGTAGAAATACAAATGTCCCAATGGCATTTAAATGACTGATTTACTTGAGAATATTCGTCCTCTATTTCTTTTGCTATATACTACATCACTGAAAAGGAACTAAGAATATGGCAATTCTTGAGTGTGCTTTCTTTTCACTTTCCTTTAATTCCGCTGAGGTAATCCTTTGTCCAGTTTAGCTTAACTCAAATAATATAGAACAAATCAGAAATAATATCTAATTATTGTATGTAGTTGATAATGATGTATATTATATGAAAAAAAAACTGGCAATCTAGCACCTTTATAATTTCGAATTATATATCAATAATTTCTCAGAAGTTGGGAAACATGATTTAATAACAATTCAGTATCTGAAATCTGCGAATATCAAAGCATATTAAGTAACAATATAAACTACAGAAATGAATTCATTGTATCTGGATTACGTGAGATTTGATGTATAGCACCATTAATGTTTTAAATCACAACCATCACAATAAAGTATCTCAAATTCCTACAATATTGAGCTTTATGCAGAAATTTATGAAAAGAATCATTGTATATGTCAATACCCTAAAACAACGTATACAATCGGAACAAGACACTTCTCTATAATGTTTCGGTGTATCTCTTGTATTATCGATAGTTGTTTGAGCACTCCAAATAGTTGACGCCGTAGAAGGTGACGTCGTATATATTGATATTTCATCCATGGGATGACGTAATATACATTGGTATCTGTTTATATTAAATATGCTACATATTGTGTGATTTAAAAGTCTAAAGTATACATCAGCAGCCGGCATTGAACATCCAAGAGCTGTCGCCGTATAAACACAAAGTGCATATTTTCTTGCCGCGCTGAAAATATAAATGTAATATCAATAGCAAAGTATTTCGAATATGTATATATTTCGTATAAGATATCGAGACACCTATAATGAGAGAAAAAGGCCGTACAAATGTAGTAAACATATTACAAATCTACGCACAAACTGCAACATATATTAACATGGCATCAACGGCAAAACACACACACACACACACGCACAAATTTATAGAAATTACAAAGAAAAATATAAATAAAATGTCAGTACGAATTGAAACTTCACACACTTGTTCACTGTGATTCTGATATCCAGTACACAGGGTTCATAACTCTGCTTTGAAGTTTCATAAAATTATGCCGACTTAGCAATTTTTTTTTTGTTTAGTTTTGTATGTAATCTGGTAGCTCAGTACCCACTAATGGGAATGGACTGAAACGTCACAAACTTGTTTTGTGATGAGCTGACATGCATTCTACAGTTTACATATCTCTCTATTGCATTTTTACAAAATTGTGCCCCTTTTTTCAACTTTTACATCAGTTGACAAGGCTGTTGAATATTCGAACGTTGCTGTCCTCCGACAGCTCTTGTTTCAACAAAAAGTGCTTCTTATATTTCGGCTTCATTCAAAGTGGCATGAAAACATGGAAATGACCAATAAAGTCCAAACCTGCACAGTATATAAGTGTACGCCGGAACTGTTGGATTTACTTTATTAATAGTTGCTATTTCTTTGTCTTTACATGACTGATAAGAAGATTTTAGTCTTTCAAAACAATTTCTGTTGGTCAAAAAATCTGAAATGATAGAAATGACATTGTTATTAATGTGCTATATTATTTAACATATACTTTTGGGCTAGCTATAAACTTAGCAAACCCAATTGACAACAGACGCGCGATGACAACAGAGAGCATTAAAAGTACTGCTTGACACTTTTGTCTTTTGTAATTATTTCGAGACCTAAAATTTACAGAAAGGTGCTTTAAGTGACTGTTCTTCGGAACAAATTCAATAATGCCGTTCAACACACGCCGCCACATAAACTAAATTGCCACGACTAGGCTATAATGATTACACTTACTAATCAATCCTGTGACATACTAAATCAGTACTGCCCTTTCTGGATAATAACATATGGAGAAACATATTTTAAGTTTTGTTTTTCGTTTAATAAGTTCTCAAATAAAACTGCGTCAGTGATGCAAGGAACACTTTTCATTTTGAGAAGAATATACCCTACTTGTTTTAGTTTGGATAATTAACTTGTATATAGTATGCCTAAATCATTTTTCGTTTGATCATCACATAACATGGATATATGTTCATTATTTATACCTGAATGGCAGCATATAATTTTTAACCTGAGGCAAATATCTCAAAAATGTATTTATCAAATAAAAAAACCTTAAATACACTAAAAAGTCTTTCTAAAATAGTAACATACGTTTTGGCACGTCGAAGAATGTAATCAATATAATCAATATTGGAGATTTTCGTCATGTCTTCTAATGTTAACGTTCAAGGAACAACTTACCGTTGAATAAGTCATTACAAATTAATCCTAGCGTTATATCGTATGTCTGTATCTGTAACACCGTCTGTCTGTTGCATGTAGGAAAAAAGGGTTTGGAACAGTTTATGTACTCTGTATACAGACTGAAAAATAGCAAATATAGATTGGCTCAAGCACAGTGAAAGAAACTGAGCACACATTTGGTTACTTCTGTTGTTTATTGTTGATGTTAATTATTGATGGTCTGTGCCTGGAGGATTTCTAGAAACGTCAGCATGTTTAACATTTTGTTTACAAATTTATTGCATGGATTCATAAAGTAAATATAATATCTGAAATATTATTATACTGTTTCACAAATGATCTTACTTATTCCTGAGCTTTGAAAACATGTCTTAATGAATTCTTACGAAGCACACATCTAGTGTTTGCTAAACCTTTCGAATTAATTTAAATGACATTTAGCACTTACTTGCAAACGTTTCTGAGGGTAGTTTCGTTGTAGTCGGGAACGTATTTATCCGAGGGTGTGATCGTGGAACTAATTGCTTTAAGTTGAATGTAAGGGTATGAGCAAGCCTGTCTGTGCGCTTCAGAACACTGTGACGTCACAAAACGTAGAGAGAATGCTGAAACAGATCAAGAGAATTAGAGAAAACTAATACTAAATGTAGTAGTTTCAATTTGATTGAAATGAACTTTTTTCTACGGAGAAATGTTTTACTGAAAACCACAAAAATGTGTTTTAAAACGACATCCATGCTCAAAAAAAGCATTTTAGGATCCAAAAGTATTGTGTGCAATATGTGTAGCTGAGATTTATACAGAAAATGTTTTTCAACAGTTAAATAAACAATAGCTTAAGATCAACAAAATTCTGATGATAGTATACTTAAGACATTACAAACCCTATGAGAGTAGTACTTATTTATTTTATTAATTTGACTAAAGGGCTGACTACTCTTGTTACATGTACGTAAGTTAAAATCATAAATAATGTCTGCTAAAGATCAATAAGGCTACTAAATCTAACCGGGTCTTTTTTTTATTTTCGTTGCTTCCTATGGATCTATATGAACTTTCACAACAGAACTCTTTAAATGCTTTTTAGAGGCTGTAAGTGCCTCCCCGTACTTGAACTCAGTGATCCTATATTTCCTGTCCTTATCATAAGAGTTCGTTCAATTTTTAGGGACAACAGTGTTCCATTAAGCCCCTGCTAGCGGATGTCAAGGGTTTTACATTTTTAATTTCCCCACACGAACAGACTCCATCAAAATGAGTTTACAGTGAATTTAGCTTGGTTGCGTTTTATACTTTCAACGTGCAGATTTCATTATTTTTCTGACTTAATATACATTAATTTTTATTTCGAAATTTACCACATGAGTCATGTTTTAACAATGATATTTCCATTCTATGCATCTTGTTTTATGACATCGTCGCTGTTCTCCGTAAAGCTTGTATGTTAGTTTTGTTCACTTTTCAAGAGGCGAAAAAAAAAAACAATTTTAAAAAATTTATTTTCCAGTCGCATTCATTCCTTTCTCTAAATCTGACTGTTCTTGAAATGATATAAAGGAAATATTTTTCACACAGAGGAAGAATTTTTAAAAAATACGACATGTATCCTTCAATAATTTTGTTTTCATTTATGCCTTGTTTTACATAGTGTTGTATATTTTGAAATGTTCGGAAAATCGGATAAGGAACATCCCAACCGCTGTTTAAACGCACTGAAGACAGTTTTCGCGACAGGGTTTGTAGAACAGCGATGATATAATCAGTAACAAATTC
Organism: Mercenaria mercenaria; assembly: GCF_021730395.1. Lineage (NCBI taxonomy): Eukaryota > Metazoa > Mollusca > Bivalvia > Venerida > Veneridae > Mercenaria > Mercenaria mercenaria. Next base: position 7,109,006 of record NC_069377.1, on the reverse strand, counting down.
TTTTTGGTGCATAAAACGCAAACCAGCAAATCAGGCGAGGATAATAAATGAAATGTGTAACGCTCTACACAGCCCCTTTCACATTTGAAGCGAAAGGATTACAGACGATTTTATAAGATTTTGTTTATGTTTATACAAGCATTTATTCAAAAAGATTTATATCGATGTATCTGACACATGACATACATTATCGGGATCCATCTCACATGGGTAAAATGTTAGTAATTACGAGAATCATTAGACATTCTAATATGGAAAATTAACTACCATTTATTTCATAATATCCCACATAATAACCTTTAGATAATATTAGCTGGTTGCATCGAACATAATACAATTATGAATTCCTGTAGAACCAATTATTTCAGAATATGTTCTACAATCATTTAAACTGACGACTAAATAAAGTCTCTAGAGTATTTCTAAAATATGTACTTTATTTTTTCGTTATGCAAATCGGGCAGCAAGAATATATAACTTTCTTGATTTTTTTGTCATTTGTAAATTTAAAAGTAGTTTTATTCAAATTGTTTTCAAGATATATGAGAAAACTTTATCAAATTTAGTATAAAAATACGATGTCAGGTTGACGTGGGGGTAAGGGATGGAGCCAGCTGTATTTCAAAATAAGAACTTGTGACAGTAGTTACTTTGTTTTATTAACTGCCATATCAGCAGTCCAAATAAATGGTTATTATTTGCTTTAATATCACGAAATCAAACAATATTTAAAAAAATCAAAAAAATCCAGTTAGGACGATGTTATGGGGCATGAAGGATGAAGACACTCCTTGTGTACTACTCTCCTAACACATCTGATACATGATTAATTATACAAATTATGTGATCCTTTAAGAGATCTTTCACAAGTTGCTGTATCACTTTTATTATGTTCTTAACTCATCTCATGTATGATTTCTTTATAAGATATATTTAATTTGTTAAGGGATCTTTCACATGTTGCTATATTTTGACAGCTGTGTTACCGCAAAATCTGGAAAGATATTGCTGGCATACAGGCTATAATATTAAGAATCGTTAAAAGGAAAATGCAGACGTTGACGGTGGCATGCATTTCCACTATCGTCCACGACCAGGCTCAATCAAACCGAGCCTGCATTATTTTCACTTCTGTCGAGTTGGACGACCTGCGTTTCTACTTTTTTCAATTCAAGTTGACGGTATCTTAAAGATTGGAATGACTCTTAGTTCTACCCTTCTTAACAAAACCTGTTCTGAAATCAAAAGGCTTAACTTGAAATTAAAACTTTTTTTTCGATTTATTTTATTATTTCCTGTTTGCTTTCAACTGTTTTCACTGCCAATACATTTGATCAATTGCATAAAAAACGTCCGATATTAAATCGTGAGAGAAGAGTCAAGTCAAGCGAAGTTTATTCATCGTATTTTTCGTTGCGAACGAGACAAACAAAATCATTTCAAACGGACATGTCTTAAAAAAGCACGTGCATGTATATGGTTGCAGCAAATGAAAAAATATGTATTAAGTAATTGTATATTAATATATTAAACGAAATAAATAGTGCATATTGTTTTGAAAAATCATTTATAAGGTATGTGCATAAACGCAGCCAGAGCAGCCAGAGCAGCTAGGTTTAGAGTTAGGGTTAGAGTTAGGGTTGGTTTCTGGCTACTCTGGCTGTTCTGGTTGCTCTGGCTAAATTCCCACACTCTTACAACGTCTGGGAAACTAGTTGAGTATTGTCTGTCTTTGTTGATCAATGTTTTAAAAGCTTGATCAAATAGAAAAATGTCATTGATTTGACGCCTGACCTAATACTTATATGATAGAGTTTCCCTAATACATAGACAACGGGAACCACATCAGTTATGTTCCTATACAATGTACATTGGTTAGACTCCATATACAACGCATATTATGATTTGTAAACAGACAAGTTTCGACTATTACAGTAAATTAAAAGGACATTTTAAATTACTTTCACCTGATTGAGTTATAGATATGTATATCATTTCCATAATCACAGGACTGTGTGTATGTGCATGTGGGGCAGTGGTATGTGTGTGTGTTCGCACAACCGTGGCTAGAAGTAAGTTACCAAGCATTGCTAGATTTCAGTTGGTAACATATGAGTATAATTTGACCATTTGAGACTTCTTTCGAATATTCAGAAATATGAAATATTGAAAATTACCATAATTTTGAATTTGTCACAAAAGTTCCAACTTGATTAAGGCTTCACGTAATACGAACAGTAGAATGTTTCAGCTTTCTCCTGGAGTAAAACTGATATGCATAATTTAATTTCATTGTCTTAGGTATGTTTAGGTTATAAATGTATCCATATATATATATGTATATTGTATGAATTTAAATGCATAAAATGCAAGATTTTAAGAGACCAATGAAACAAATTTAAGCAACACGTAGTTACATTTTACTTAAACAATGTATACCTAATTTAGAAAAGCTAAACTTTGAAAACTCTTTTGCTGATTTGTTATGTGCCATCTACGATTTTTTTCTGTCTGAAGATCTGTCAGCTATAACGCCACATGTGACGTACTGGTGGCGTCTTGACGGTTATGCGTCAAAGCGTTCGCCATTTCAAATGAGTGTTAAGTCTTATTTGCTTAAAATTAAAGTCAATTGATGCCAATATAACACTGCGAATAGGTAAATGTGCATAATAAAAGATTTATTAATTGAACCATGATTTAAAAATAATGCCTTTGGTTCTCTTTTTTTTTTTTGCCAGATCGGATCACAAGAGTGTGGCCGAGACAAGATAAAATCTACTGGAGACAATTATAGAGGCGGAGTTCAACGTACTGTTATCTTTTATATTATCTATGTGATATAATTAAATAATATTAATTTTAAGCCTTTTGAAGGGCTACAATGTTTCTTATTTAATCTTAGTTTCAATAAATTTTCAAACCATACATGGTTTCAGTCGGCTTTTTAGCAATTAACTCTTGTAATGGTAAATTCACAGTAAGCATTATGTACTACCACTATGACTGAATTTAAAGAAGCGCTTTTATAAAGCCTTCCCTACAAAATTACACCGAAAGCGAGAAATAATACTCTCTGTTAGGAATTAGAAAAAAAAAGCTATATCTCTTAAAAGACAAGTACATAAGATCAAGTAGTACAATTATTTACAAATGATAGCTATTGCGGCTTGATACTGTCTTGCTAAAAGGAACTTCTCCAGTAAACTTCAATTTCGTCCCAACAATACACCATTTGGCTGCTTTTCATCTAATCTTATTTTATTTCCGTCTAATTTTGAGCTTTTTAGCCAAAGGCTCAAGGTAAGCTTTTGTGACCACTTCATACCCGTCGTCCGTCTGTCAACATTTTTTTGTCTGCACGATACTGTAGTGGTTTCATTTGTGGTTTGATTTTAACCAAACTTGCACACAACTTTTATCACTATAAGGTCTCGTTTCTTTTCTTGAACCAGGCATATTCCACCATGGGTTCCAGCCCCTGGAGGGACAAAATTTGCTAGTTTAGTCTTGTCTGCACGATAGTTGTTTCATTTATGATTTGATTTTAACCAAAATTGCACACAACTTGTATCACTATAAGATACCGGTTCTTGTCTGAAACCAGCCATATTCTATTATGGGTTCTGTAAGTACGGCCCCTAAAAGGACCAGAAATTGGCTATATTGGTCTTGTCTGCACTGTAGCAGTTTCAGTTATGACTGGATTTTACCCAAACTTGCACACAACTTGCATCACTATAAGATCTTGGTTCTTTTCTTGAACCAGCCATATCCTACAATGGGTCCAAGAGTTACGGCCTCTGAAAGGGCAAAGATTGGCTATTTTGGTATTGTCTGCACGATAGTGGTTTCATTTGTGATTTGATTTAAACCAAACTTGCACACAACTTGTATTACCATAAGATCCTGGTTTCTGTATTGAACCATCTATATCCCACCATGGGTTCTACAGTTACGGCCCGTTAAAGGGCAAACACTGGCTATTGTGGTCTTGTCTGCACGATAGTGGTTTTATTTGTGGTTTGATTTTAACCAAAGTTGCACACAACTTGTATCACCATAAGATCTCGATTCCTCTCTTCAGCCAGCCATATTTCACTATGGGTTCCAGAGTTTCTGCCCATGTCCGTCCACAAACATTGTCAGGAGTATTTCTTCTTCAAGCACAGAGGGATTCTGATTAACTTGGCACCAATGTTCATCATAAGACGGAGTGTCAAGTGCAAGAACCAGGTCCATAGGTACAACGTCAAGGCCATACTTGGAGATCAAAAGTCAAATTCAAGAATCATTTTGTTCGTAGCATTTCTTCTTCTTGCATGGAGGGGTTCTGATGTAACTTGGCACAAATGTTCACCACCATAAGGCACTTTTTAAGAAATACTTCCCTTTGTTATTACTATAAATAGCTTATATTGTTACTTTTTATTACTGGCCGTAGGGAAAATTGAGACCACATTATTAGGATTAACTTCCTTTTGTTCTTAATATAAATAACTTATATATACCATGTTATAACTGACCAAAAAAAACTCCATATGTAAATACAGGTGCTAGTGTAAAGAAATTTGCTATGTAGGGCTTATTTTGTGACATTCTGGCACTCTTGTTTCCTTATATGTATATATTGGAAACTTTAAAAATGTTCGTGTCAGAAGCAGCAGGCCTTTTAAAACAATGTTACACAAATGTTTCATGGATATTTACCGGTGATATCAGGGGTTGAATGTCTAGCGTAATTGTTCAAATTATGCCCTAGGTTCAAATATGGATATGCCCATGTATGTGACACATATATAATATAAACAATGCTATATCTTCTTCTCTGAATCCACACTAGCTAGAGCTTTGATATTTATATAAACCTAACACTGTACTTGTACCATTATGTTATACAAACACACTTGAAGCCTTTAACACAGGTGAGCGCTTTTGGGTCAATGACCCTCTTGTTTGTAGAATTATGTCCCCTTCGAAGTAAATCACACTCATTGCAAAACAGAGCATTGATTTCAATCTTTTTTATCACCAATCTTTTATGCGGTTGGAGATTGTTGTGTATGCGTCAGTCTTAATATAACGTATAAATGGCTCACTCCGGCTATCGCCTTCACACAATTATGGACCTTGTCAAATTTTCACCAAAAAAAAAAACAAAAAAAAAACATGGTCGGATGTGCGTATAAAATCTTGACGAAATGAGATACCAGTTAGATCTTTGAATTTGGTTATAGCCCGTTATTCAACACACATCTATCATTTATATTAACACTATGAAAGAATGTCTGATAAATTACAAGGTATTTCTTTATTTGTAACAACAATAAGACGTATGCACTACCTGCTCAAATATTCGATCTTCAATGAAAATCAGTCTGACATGTGGTAATATGATCAAGCCGGCTTGCCTCAGCGAGACAGTATTACGATAGGAAGTACATTGTTTCCAGCTTTTCCTTTCAATATAAACAGAAGCCGGCAACGAAACACAATTAAACATAAAAGGCGGATGGCTTTTATAGAAAGAGAACAATAGACATGGGTCTTTCAAAGAAAGTATTTCCTCCGTAATCCGTACCAACATGGATAAACACAAAGTGTTCAATAGAGTGGAAAGGAACAAACGAAGAAAATGTGTTCATTGCGGCCAAAAGGAACAATGACTTCCGTTTCTGTCTTTGATCTCACACCAAGAACCAGTTTAGATGAGCCTCATTCTAGCTTTTTTAAAAAAGTAACATTGTTTTGAGACGGGCTTAACATGAGGTTTTTAAACTTAAGCAAGATTCTCATTATAGCATAGGATAGGATGAATATAAAACCTGTCGGAACTTTATAGTAGCTTTTAGATGTTAAATACAATGTGCATTTGATGAAGTACACAACACAATCAGTCTTTTATGACTGTATTTGCAGAAATTCTGTCTGGGAAATTACAATTTTATTGACTTCTGGTATATCATTGAATCTGCTTTTAGAATCAATTCTTTTAACAACCGAACACCGTTTGAACAGAAATTATTGGCTGGTTCGGCCTGCCGTTGCAAATACAAATGTACTTAGTCACAGAATAAACTTTAACACTGGAAAGGTGGTGTATAATATTTCGTGCAATAATATTCATTGAGATTTTTTTAATGGCTTTATCTTTCCTGCTACATTTAGAAAGTACATTTTGTATTTATACATATAAATTGAAATCTTTTGAAAACTGGTAGCCTTTTGTATATTTTTTGAAATTGTTTTATTGAACTAGTGTACTGACAAATTCCTTTGTAAGAATACAATGATCCTAATTAAAGGAATAAAGCGTCTTTTGAAATGATTATTCCATGTGGGTAATCAGGATAGGTGGGTAATCAGAACTCGCGGTTAAACAGGACATGCATTGTGTTGTCATTCTGCTGAACGTAAATTTAAGCAACACGACAGAACACAATGAATAATGAGAGAAATATAACTTTATGGTTAGAGGCATTGTCTTTCATTGAAACATTCTCTTGCATTCGAGTTTACTGCGGAATTGCTTAACCTATTAGTGTTTCTTTTTCAGTCTTGTAAGGGAAAATCGTCAACAATTGATGTTTATATGTCCCAAGAGAAATAATAACTACTTTCCTCTTCTAAATACAGCATCGTATTAGAAATATGCTATAAATAGTCGTATGACAATAAAATTTATCTGATACAGTTGAAAATACAAAAAAAAATATGGCATATTTAATTTAACCTTTAGCCTGCTGGCGGCAAGTGGATTTGCCTTTTGCGATCTGTACAGACCAAGATCAACCTGCACGTCCGTAGGAAATGTTCAACAGTGTGAAATTTCGAATTTGTCTGTACATGCATTAAAAGCCTAATCTAAGGGAGCCTGCAACATTTTCATTTTTTTGTCGTGTTGGGAGTTTCCACATTTTTCTATATTATTAATTTTATTTCATTTAAACGGAGAATACATGAGTACACAAATTGTAAAAACATGCATACATCGAATTAAAGATTAATCTCAAAGATTTGTCATTAACAGTGACGAATGGCCTGCAGTCCTAAATGCACAAACTGCTAAACTAATTACATTTCCAGAAATTGCATGAAAGATAATGTGTAAAGATAAAGTGTAATTTGTCATGAATTTATAAGATAAAATATTTTTACTGTTGTTTTTATTTTTGTATAAATTTAAAAGTTATTAACATATTACTCGTACTTAGTCTCCATATTGATATAATTGAGCCGCGCAATGGGAAAAGCAACATAGTGGCTTTGCGACCAGCATGGATCCAGACCAGCCTGCGCATACGCGCAGTCTGGCCAGGATTTATGCTGTTCGCTAACGGTTTCTCTAATTGCAACATGCTTTGAAAGCGAACAACAGGCTGGTCTGGATCCATGCCGGTCGCAAAGCCACTATGTTGATTTTCTCATGGCGCGGCTTAAATGTTCTAGTACTTTGGAATTCATTGATCTCTTTCAATGTAGCTGTGTAACAGAATTCAGCTTAAACCGGTGCTAGGTGGCGCGGGAATCTTCCTAAAGATTTGATTGATGTAGAACTCATTGGGTTGCAGTTGTTTAGTGTGAACCGCTCATGTCAAGGGCCATAGGTTCCGCTACACTGCGGTCGCAAACCACCAGGAAGCTAAGACGGCAGTAATTTAAAAAAAAAAGCACCCTCAAAGCTTTCATCGCAGTCGAGCTTAATAATAGTATAAGTTAAATTAAACTCTACATGTAAGCACCATCAATCAAGCCAGTTATACATTGCTATAGATTACATTACATTACAGTAGATTATTATATCTTATTCAGCGTCTAAAATTAACAGCGTAATGGAGCTGAATTTACAGAACATATAGCAATGTCTAAAAAGCGGTTTTAGAAAATGTCATATTATTTTAGATAAATTTTGCATAATGTTGATATTAAGAAGTGTAGAGCAATACCAGACAATACTTCTACATTTTAACATTAAGGGCTGTTTTATCCATTTGTATTTTGCACATAAAACTGAGATATCAATCCTGCCTTATCCGGCCTTTTCTTCAGAAGCTGTTACGTTACCGAGACATATCTGATTGCTTGTGCACAATTTAAATATTGCGAAAGTTTTAAATGTAAGACAGTGAATTGAAGCGTTTTACGATTGATTATATATAATACCAGCACACAGTAGTCATCTATCTCTAAAAGTTGTAGATATTTATCCAGAACCAATGCAACGCTACACCATTGAATATGTCATCACAAGACCTGTTTCGTATCATTTGATTTCATGGGGAAAGTAATTTGATCAGTACATAGTCTCGTTTACAGTCCCGCATGGACAATATCATGGTACAAAACGAAAGATCCAAGAAATTACCTAATACTTATGCTAATAAGGTTGCTAAAATGGAACAGCCATTTTATGTGTGGTATGACGTCATTTGTAACATATATAATGCTTTGAATTGTAACTCGTGGGACAAATGATATTTTTTCTCTTTATTCATTACACTATTTTTCTATCTTTGAATCATCCGTTAAATAGTGTAAGAAGTATGCTATATATGTGAAGATAAATGAGTAAAGTTTTTACCATTAAATCCAAAATGTATAATTACATGTATATTTAATTCTAGAATTTATTATAAATTTTACCGAGTAGCTTGAAGTCCTTAAAGCACAGATTGTTTAACTAATTATATTTCCGGAACTTGTTTGAAAGATGAATCTTCTAATTTGTCATGAATTTAGATGAGAACATATTTTTAAATAGTTGTTTTGTCTCGCATAGTTTTGATGTCAGTAAAAGTCTCCCCGTATTTTGAATGTTTCGATCCTTTGGGATCGTTGAGGTCATTTGATATACCTGTTTATTATGTACCTCTATAAATTCTGTCAAGAACACAGCTTGCATTTCATAAGTAAATACGAACAGGCAGAAAAACTCCGTAGTGTACCTTTTGTATCGTATGTAGCGGACTGGCATGCCCGTACGGAGTTCTATAGACAGCGCACACAAAAACTACATTCAGTTCTATTTTTACATCGATAAACACTTTCGTTCGATAAAAAAAGAAAACAAAGGTGGAGGTATGTAATAAAAGGGTTGTTATAACAGTAGCTAGATCTCAGCTGTCTTAGATTTTGCCAGGACTGATTGTGTGATCCGAATACAGCATCCCGGTTCAAGCTACTGTTAAAATATCCCTAACAGCTTATGCTAGTGATAGAGAGCGTGATGGGTATTGTACTTTTCAACACTTCAAACATGAACCTGGTCTGCTTTTATTTTGCTTGGTTACATTCTATGCTCCAAAAGGATGTAACAGATTTTATTCATATAAAATCAGCCCATGGGCTTCGTGGGTTACAGTCCTTTTGTGGTCGCGACTGCACCGCCTCATATGACGATAGTGCTGTTTTTTTTTCAGGAAGTGGACTGGAGAGTGATTGAAATAGGCTTCAAGCTTTCATTACAATTGAGTTTAAATAAATTAGTATAAATTCAATTTAACCAGACACCTAAGCACGAACAATAAAGCAAATTATACTTTGTTTTCCAAGACTGTTGTAATATGTTATTCAGTGTATATCTTACATCCAAAGGATGCAATGAGCCTGAATATACAGAACACAGAGTAATCTCTTCACAAATGTTTGATAAAATGGCATGTTTTTTTTTAAAAAGCATCTTAAAATATTTATGCTGTAGGTTATTTCGTTCTTGTAACAGTATTTTGCAGTGTTGAAAAATAATAGATTTTTTTTTGCGTTTTATAATTTAGGAGATATTTTTGCTATATACTATAAACTATTTGTAATCTGCATATAATCTAAGATATCAGTCCTAACTGATGAATCGATGTTATAACACTGTTACAATATATATCAGGTGTTTTAATTTAAATGATCCGTCTCTTTGCTTCAGCATAATTCAAATTATGCTAACGTCTAAAAGTTAAGACAGTGAAACTGAAGCGTGTCACGATTGATTCTACTGATAACAAATGAACGTTTTGTCTTGAACGAAGACATTTCCGTTGACAGAAAACCAGTTATAATTTTAAACAGTAAGCTTACATTGCGTATGCGTAACGGTATTATATGTAACAATTACATGAACGCGGTATTTTTGAAAATACTGTTTGAAAATAATCTTGACAAAGTATGTCTCAATCGTAACTCCGTGGCAAGCAGCAAATTTATTATCAAACTTGATATATTGGCTTCTTCTGATTAATATCTTAACAATTTTAAGGATTTTTTTGTAATGTGGTGATGACCTGGACACTGTCACTACAAGCGATGTACAGCTATTACCTTTTATTTGCTAAACTGTACCTGTTACTGAATACAAGCCACCATTGATATCAGTCATCTGTTTTGTATATTTAGTTATCGTTTCCAGAATAAACCATTTTCAATGACTTTTTTTATGATTTTACATTCTAAGAACAACTTACATGTTTTATGAAACTAATCGTTTTCATTCTTGAAAAGAGATAGAGATAATTTCCAGTGTGACAACATAATGTTATAAAGTTAATGATTTTTGTATTTGCAATTTTAAATTGAAACTTCCGATTGATTAATCTTGTATCGATGTCATCGTTACACTGTTTCAATTTCAAGATGCTGTAAAAGGGCTATACATTTGTCTTAAAGCAATTGCTGTACGTTGTGACTTGATTTTTCTATCACTGAAACTGCATGTAAGGCTTTAAAAAATTAGAGTTTTTATAACAAACCTGCTCAGATTTCTTTTTTTCAGTTTTGGTTTATAAGACGGATAAAAAGGCAAACTTTTCTAACGTCTACAAACTGACCTTTGTTGATTACTACTGGTTATATAAAAAAACAGTTGTTTTTAATGAACAAAAATACTCTGGATTTTTGACTTCATTTACTTAATCAGTCAGCTTATTGTTTGCGAATGTTTATGAAGTTAATAAAAAGTCAAATGGCTTTAGGTCCAGCTTTGCATGGTGGAGGAAGATCAAAGATGCCGACTCCGGGCATTATTTCACAACGGCAAGCACTTGGGTAGAACCACCGGCCTCCCGTAAGCAAGCTGGATGGCAGCTTCGCATGAAAAATTCTGCGCCCCAAATGAGGCACGAAACCCACATCGGTGAAGGGGCGAATGATGTGAAAATTAACAACTTAACCACTCGGCCATTGAGGCCTCCAGATCAATTATGAGCCAACAAAAATGTGCTTACGCTGATTGAGTGGAGAATGATTTTTACAAAAAGAAGTCTTTTTTGGAAATATAAATATGTGACAGATAAAAGAACTAAAGGATATGGAATAGATTCTAATTCTAGCGTAATACAATCTGTAAAAAGAACCTTTAAAAGTATAGAACACAGCAAGGCTGAATAGAAGCAAAACTGGTTTGAATTTGACTAGTCGTAAGAAATAATTTTAAGGGACATATCCTAAATGATATCAAACTAACAAAAATAAATGAATAACATTTTTTCCCAACACAAATCTTATGTCTGCTTATTAATGCATTCTATTCTAAAACATTAGAAATACTCAATTAGTCATGTCGAATTTATTACAAAAAGAACTTCAGAATCGTAGGATAGTTTGGCAAAACATTAGTATTTTTTCAAAAAAAGTTCGTAAGTTTAAGGCATTTTATTTTATTGTCTGACAATATATTTCCATTTACTGGAAACAGGACAACAAGAGAAAGCTCCCTTAACGGATTATAAATAAATATCATGAATGTAATATATTCCTGATGAGATAAAATCGCATTTAATGAAATTCGACATGAATAATTCCAATGTATTAGAATACAATACACTTAATAAGCGGAACTAATATTTGTGCTGGGGAAAAATGTTAGTTATCAGTTTCAGTTAATATACAAACTTACAATGGAGTAGACGTCTTAGAGGAAGAACCCATCAATAATCTTAATTGATGCCGAGGTATAACACATCGCGGGTGTTTGCTTTCGGTAATTAATACGCTTTTCGGGACGATTTATGACAATATTTGACTGAATTCATGCTTTATATTGTATATTACTTTACAAGCTCTTTTTAACCAACAACCAACTTTTTTTTCTGAACAAATTCTTATGATTTTAAAACGGATGTTTTCAAAATAATGACCGGTTATCACAATGAATTGAAAATTTATTTTGCGCTTAAAACAATAAAACACTATTTGATTAATATACAATGCATCAGATCTTATTGAGAAAAAAGTTTGATTGTTGATATTCAAAATATACAATATCGCATTTTTGTTACGTGTGACTGATTGTATTTTAATTCTACTAAAACTAAAAGGCATTAAATTTGCGTCTGTAATTTATATTTATCAAATATTTATAGGTTATTAGCTTTGTATCGGGAAATATGCACGAGTTCTTCAGCGGAAATATTGCGCGACTTTAGGAGCGCAATATTCTTCCGCTGAAGAACGAGTGTATATTTCCCGATGCAAAGATAAGAACATTTTTATTACATACGCATCTACACGTATAGATATTATGTAAATATCATAAATATGTTCAATAGCCTGAATATGATTGACAATACTGAACCAAATAGAAAAAAATAGTGCAACTACACACACTGAATTACGTCACGCACCCGATATGAAATTCAGGCGTCAGTGTATGGAAAAATATTGACGTTCCGGTACCAGTGTAACTTAACGGAGAAAAGAAACGAGTATGTAATAAAAGAAAATATTGTAAACAAGAATAAAACATTTATTGATTCCATCAATTCCTTACCATTCAAGGTAATAAAAGTCAATTCGTGATAAAATACTCGTATAAAGTATTGTGAGTCATGCAATGTTTCTTTTTCTTTTAGTTAAGAAGAGATAATGGCAAAAATGTACAAAAACTCCGGCTACGTATGAGAAACAAACAAACTTACCCGGTCCAACAAACAGAAATGAAGTATTTTCAATGACAACAAAATTATATCATCGATTACAATATTCTAGTTATACAGAAAGTGCAGGTTGTCAATATGGACATCACCTTAGAACAGACATTTTCAGGACATGAAGGTATATGATGTTTCAAACTTTATTCTGCAAAAATATGGACCTATATTTTTTTTATTTGTACCAGATTTTAAAAGCAAATACATTTAACAATGTAAAAACCAATTTTTGATTTGCAATTTCAATGACTTCAAGTTAAATAGTTGATTTTATCACTATATTTTTTCCTAGGAATGATCACAAACATTTCGACAGCTTAATGATTGCATTTTGATGCCCAAACATGAGAAGGATAATTGTTTCTTTTATAATGATTGAATCCAAATCAAGACAATTGAGCCGAAGGGATAATTTTGTTCAGTTTTGTATTTGACATAGATTGGACATGTAATTATAATGCTTAACGCACAATGTATTGAATTTTGTTCCGGATGTCTGGCAAGGTTGTCAATGAGATTCTCTTACCGTTTTAACACAAAAGGTACTACCACTGCATATTTGTATTACTCTACCGAGAACAATGCTGTCAATACACCTTCATCGTCAACCCGAGTCAATCAAAACTGTAATTGTTACTTTTTTTCTAAACTTTTCTGGGCTGTTATGGTAACATACTAGTATTCAGAGAGGTTACATACGTATGATATTGGAAGTTGTAGTAGTCCTAGTTTCAATTTTTATAGTGCCCTTCTTTAAAAGAAGTCTCCATACACTAATTACAATAAACATATCACATGAACCGAAGTATACTAATGATGCCAGGACACTATTAACTATAACATGTCTCATGTCAAATGGTTTGCTTAACCCTTCATCAGTTATTCTGCCTTTTTGATCACTTTTAGTAACAGAATTGTATTTATATTATAAAATCTATAAAAAGAACTTAACTTACCAAACATGACGACTTTTTGTATATAAATATCCTTCCACAAAATACGACACATTTTTCGAATCTGATCTCACATATTAATACACATATACAATGTAAGAACTCTAGACTGTTCACGACGATCCTCGAATATGAATACTGACACGTAATGTTAACTGAAATTTGTTAATAATCCAGTTCCAAAGCTTCACCATTTATTTCAGTGGATTCGTCCAAGGTGAAAATACTCTTAGATATATTTACCATTGAAAAACGTGTTGCTCAATAATTAATTTACTCATTGACTAATTATAATAACGTTGTTCTGTGATGAATCTTTAATGCATACTCTGTACGTTTCCCAAATTAACAGAAGCATGTCCTGGACCTGTAAAGGAAATTATGTTTGTAGTTATAACTAAGCAACCAGTGTTTTCATTCTTAGACATAATCGTACAAAATACAATTCGTAGTTTTATTCTAAGCGTAAATATAATCTTATTTATTTAGTAACGGTTCATATAACAAAATGATTGAAAATATGATAATTTTCTAGATTTATTATATTCTACTTACTGTGAAACATTCCTTGAAATTTCAAACAATCCTGTTTATGAATGAATTATCTTTTAAATTCGTTTAACATCTTATCAACTATTTTGTAACTCAACTCTTACATCCTTTTTCGTTCAAACTTTCAACTTGTTTAAGCTGTGGATAAAACTTAACAACCTATAACCAAAATTACAAAATGATCGGAAAGCTGAAGAGAGTTTGTGAAAGTCTTACCGAATAAACATGTGGATTTCTATTGAACGCGTTCACTTGCTAATCAATCATTAGCTTAAGCAAGTTCTAGAGCAATAAGTTTTCCTTTTCCATCGTTTGCTCTTAAGTTTTCTCCAATACTTTTAACGTGCTACTTTTCAATTAAAGTCCTTCTATTTTTGGTGCATAAATAATGTACTTAAGGATGTTGGTAACTAAATAAATTCATTTTTTTCCGTAAAATGTGAATAGATGATTTTACAGTAACTTTTAAAATAGAAAGCCATTTACAGATGTATGTTGCCAGTGGCTTAAACTACAACTCTGAAACTGAAAATGGACTGTAGAACTATTTGCATGCCTAAGGAAAATGATTTTTCTGCTTCATACTTGACGCAGTAGTTAGAATTAAGCTTAACCTAAAAGTCGATTAACTTTTAGGGGTTAATAATTTGACATTTTAAAAGACTTATAGACACTAAAACATCTTTACAGTAAAACCAAATCATCAAAGTAGTGTTTCTTTCTAATACTTTAATTTTGAATAAAAGTTGACTGGCGACTAGTTTAGCAGTCGCTGAAAGCTTAGAGCAACTTGACACAGGTCGCTTAACCCTTAGCCTGCTGGTGACAGATGATTCTGCCTTTGCGACCAGTGCAGACCAAGATCAGCCTGCACATCCGTGCAGTCTGATCATGGTTTGCACTGTTCGCTATTCAGTCAGTAAATTTTCAGTGAAAACCCCTTTGAATAATAAGTGGTACTGTCCAAATTGAAAGATGGACCAGTCCATTATAGAAATATAGCAGGGTAAGGGTTAATAATAATGCAAAGCTGGGTACTACGTACAAAATTAGACACTCCATACAAGATATCACTTCATCCGTCAGTGATTATTGTGGATAGAGAAGTGATCATAAACCCTCGAGTAAACGGGGGTAAAGACATAAACACTCTATTTCAACCTCGGTATAATACTTTAAAAAAGTTTTGAAAAATGCAAATGCTAATTTTGGTTTTAGAGATAAATTATGTATGAAAGAAACTTTTATCAAAATTCTTTAGGACTGAATAACATGTGGAAATGTTGGTATTTTATAGTATTCTGAGCGGTAATGGAATATTGTAACATTTTCCAATGTCGTCAGATACTGGTTATTTCTAATTACCCGAGGCATCACTGAATTGCCTATAGGAATTTAATTATGCATCTGTTAATGTCAAGTGTCTTTGATTACGTTTGCTATCAGGTCATAGCTAAATGCTGCCGGTTAATTTCTAGAAACTCAATATAAGTAAATTATTTTAGGAGACGAGTATTAACAATTGCTTGTTCAAAATGAGATAAAATGTAATAAATATATTCACTGACATAAAAGATTAGGGTGGATGTTGCTATTAAATATATGTAACAGCTAGTGTAGTAGCTGCTTGGTCATATTTAGTATTTCAAATACATGGCAGACGAGATACTGCTTTCAAAATATGGCTTTAATTGTTTTGTTCTAAATTTTATGCTTCAGTCAGTTTATAATGAAGGCCATTTTTGCAAGAGAAAATTCTGAAAGAACTAGATTTGATTGAAACAACGACTGAAACAACGATCCAGACACGTTAATCCTTTGTTTCAAATCCAGTTTTGCTCTTAAAATCAGTAGTTTAACTCAGTCAAGAATGAGCAGGAATAAACAGTTAATACAGCGGAAATTGCCAGTGCTTTTCTTCCAATACAAAGTGACGATTTAATACACTGCAGCCTTCTAATTGGTGTTTACTTCAACGTTTCAAGCAAATAATATATTTGAATAAGTAATACTCGTACATTACTTAATGTATATTTATCAGCAAGTTTAAAAGTTATTTCAGCAGTCCGTATTTTCATCTCTCTTTGCCCTTTAGCCTGCTGGAGGCAAGTCATTCTGCCTTTGCGACCAGTGCAGACTAAGATCAGCATGCACATCCGTACAGGCTGATCATGGTCTGCACTGTTCGCTATTCAGTCAGTATATTTTCAGTGAACACCCCTTCGAATACTAAATGGTATTGCCCAAATTGAAAGATAGACTAGTCATTTCAAAATTTAGCAGGGTAAGCGTAATAATATATATGTTCTTTTCTGGTAACAAATAAAGAAACTGCTGCTTCCGCTTCAGTGTGTGGAAAGGTGTTATATTTTCATTATATTTCATGAATACACTCAATCAAACCGAGTCTGCTATAATTTTGCTTTTTCTTACGAAACTGAAATGTACTGTAAAGTTGTATTCCACATACCATAATTACTTAAATTAATACACTCAAAATCGGTTATACGTCGCCAGACGTATACCCTCTTTCCGTGTATTAATAACGTTAAAACACAGTTTTCTATGCATTAATTCTTAATTATAATATATTCGTATAAAGTATCATGAGACACAGAATGTGTCTCTTTCTGTTTAGTTTAGAATAGTTCAAGGCGAAACGTAAAAAAATCTCACACTGCACCCTGAGACAAAAACAAATTAACATGATCCAATGCATATAAAATAAATAATCTTGTATTAAAATGGAGTTTTTGTAATGACAACCAAACGTTATAAGCAATTACATTATTAAAATGAGTATCATAGTGAACATCATATACAGACTATCACAAACAGAAGTTGCTGGTTGGCAATATGGATACCACATAGCAACGGTCATTTTTAAGGACACGAATGTATCAAGAGTTTTAAAACTGTTTTGCAGAAGTGTAAAGATTTTTTTTTTCATTTGTACCACAATATAAAAACAAAACTAAAATTTTTGATCTGCGATTTCAATGCCTTCAAATAAAATAGCTGATTCCATCGGTATATTTTCATTTTGATTGATCACAAACTTTTCAACAGATTAATAATTGCATTTTTGGTTTTTACAAATAACAACTGGTATGAGGTTTATATCGTAGACGAAGCCAAATCAAGACAATTTAACGAAAGGGATAATTTTGTTCAGTCGTGTAGTTGATTTGGCACAGGGAATGACACTGAAAATGTAATTATAATACTTAACGCACAATGCGTTGAATTTTGTTCTGGATGTCTGGCAAAGTTGTCGATGAAAGTCTCTAACCATTTTAGCACCGAAAAGCTAACGCAATATATTTGTATTACCCCTCTTAGAATAATGCTATCAATACACCTTCATTGTCAACGTATGTTAATTAAAACCGTGATTATTGCTGGTATTGTCTTAATACTTTTTTGGGTTGTTATTGTAACATATTTAGTAGAGAGGTTAGATACGTACAATATTGCTGGTTGCGGTCGTCCTGTTAATGTGGATTCAAAGTATGGTTCTATCTGAAACTATTTATAGCACTCTTCTTTCAAAGAAGTCTAACTACAATAAACCTTTTGCATGACAAGTACATTGATGATGTCCAAACGCTGTCTTGGATAGCTCATATTAATTAATAAAATCTGGAAAGTAGATCCCTCGGAAGCACCGAGAACAAGGCAAACAGTGAAAATTGCAGACTCGGTTTGATTGAGTCTGTTCATGAGCAGTAATGTAAAATGCAACACTGCCCACGCCCTCTAGCACCGGTGTCGTGAGAATCGCACGGTTCCGGGTATAGCCGTGATAATCGCACGGGCGGTCTTAGCTTTAGATATATATACCAGTATGATACATAAAATTATTCAGGAATGATTTCTGCATCAATGGGTATAAAATAATTCGGTGTTCAGGAGCGTATCAATTCGGGGTTGTGCATCAAAGCCACATACTTTGAAAAAAATGGGATTTATTTTCATAAATATAATCAAGTCTTTCTTTTTAGAATAGTTTCAATATTTTATTGAATTGGACTGATATGAATACTAGGAATCCGGGGGCGGACAATGATTAGGAAAACACGTGCGTGCATACTAAAATATAATAATATTTTGGTAAAATGTTTATTTAAGGGAAACAATTATATTCTGTATAAGCGGACTATTTATGTGCATGGAAACATAAGTATAGCATTGCATGCCCTCCTTTTTTGAAAGAAATAATGAAATCTACCTATCTTCGAAATCAATTATAAATATGTTTGTGTAAATGTTTAATGATGAGCTTTATAGAAACCAGGGGCGGATTATAACTGACGCCTTTTTGATAGAGAAATATGACGTACAGCGTATGTTAAAATATACGGGTGTTGTTAGTTTTAGACATATATACAAAAACCACGTACAAGATTATCAAGAATGATATTTAATATTCAGGTGCGTAGCAACTCGGTGTGTGCATAAAAGCAACATAGTTTTAAGAAAAAGGAAAGTTTTTTTGTTTTCTTTTTTTTTTTTTTATTTTTCATAAACAAAATGATTCAGACCTTTTTAGAGTAGTGTTAAATTGTTAATACTTCTCCGTACATTTACTTTAAACCGAATATTATGAACTGATACAATCTTTAATAATCCAGGGGCGGCTAGAAACTGATACGAACTTTAAAAAATCCAGGGGCGGCTAGTGAGGAGTATACTACGATAAATGTCTATGCGGGCGGCGTATATATGATATACCTTTATAATGCAAAAATGATTCAGAATGGCTTCTGCGTCTATTTTTAAAACTTTATTTTCCAGTGCGTGGCTTGAGGCCATCGCAAGGGTGCACACTAAAATGTAATAACATTTTGATGAAAATATATTTATTTCTATTTAAAGAAAATAATTATTCTGTATTGAGCAATTATCTGCGTGGTAACAGAGCATCCTGTGGAATTAATTTCGAAGTGATTTTTCCGTGTAGTACATTAAAATCAAATGTTTAACGAGTTGATTCTTAAAAGAAACAAGACAGAAGCGGTTACTTAGCATTTTTGCGGTTCGGCGTGTGGCCGTTAATATTAAATGGACGTTGTTAGTCTAAGTTGAAACAACTGATACGTATTAGACCTTCCTGGTTTAAGACATGTATAGAATACGAGTACGATGTATTAATTTTTTTCAAGAATGATTCCAGCATTTAATGGCGTAATTTTTTTAATATTCAGGTGTGAAGAAACTCGGGTGTGAGCACCAAAGCAACATATGTTAAAAAATGGAAAATTAATAAAGTATTTCATATTAAAATTTCTCTTAAAAGGTTTCCGTATATTGTGATAATTACTCGGCGGCGTGAGAATCACACGGTTTCGGGTATAGCCGTGATAATCGCACGGGCGGTTTTAGTTTTACACATATTTACCAAAATGATGCTTAAAATTATTCAGGAATGATTTCTGCATCAACGGATATAAAATAATTGGGTATTCAGGCGCGTATCAATTCGGAGGTGAGCATCAAAGCCACATACCTTGAAAAAAAAAAAGGATTTTTTATGAAAATATTTGCCTTTCTTTTTAAAATAGTTTTAGTTTTATTCAATATATGTTATCTAAATTGGACTGAAATGCTTAACCACGAGCTGATAAATTATAAAATAATCCAGTGCCTGGGCGGGTACTAGGCATTTTTTGCGGCGTATTTGAGCATCAAAGCAACATATTTTGAAAAAAAAATGGGAAAAGTAATAAAGTAATAGCAAATACTTCAAATTTCAAGGAAATAACTTTGGGAAAGTGTTGAGAAAAACCAAAGAGCTATAAAAATATTTTATACTTCTTTGGAAAAACCTATCAGAAAATAGTTCAGCCTTTAATTTGAAAGTTCAGTGAATGATGGGTGATAAATGTTGCAGTGTTTTATGATAAGGAAATATATTAACAGTTATATTTTCAACATATATGATAAGTAATAGGTGTAATGTGTATGGTTTGAAACTTATTCAATCAAATGTTTGTGGAGATTGGTTTTTAAAATCAGCCTTTCTGCACAAATCTGACATGAAAATAAAACTTTGCCTAGAAAATTTGTTGCTTAATGAAAATAAATTAACATATTATTACAAAACCTATTTTTTCCTCAAATTTTGAATGTTTAAAACATGCCAAATTTCAAGAATGTCCAGTAATCTTAATTTCTAAAATTTTCAACTCAAAATTGTGTTATATTGCAGATGCACAGGGGACACATACTGAAAATCAGTATAATATTCATTCATAATAAGTTTACTGTTCATAATTTTTTTTTCACAAGAAACACAATGCTTATTCAACAGCATGTGTTCCTTTAAATGAAAAATAAGTGACTTTAAAAATAACCAACACATTGAAATCATTTATTCTACATGCATTGCCTACAGAGAGTAGAAAATGACAAAATGCCATGCATGGTAAAATGTGACAGTAAAATTCATACATACTAATACTTTATTATGTTACTAAGAAGATGCACAGGGGACAAAGTGCAGCAAAATATATATTCATAGAATATGTTCATAGTAAGTAAATTTTTTTTCAACTACACAGTATTCACTTGTGAACATTTACATAATGTGGGTAAACTTAAGCACTTGTGAAGCAAAAAAATTGATGTTTCCACTTTTTAACTTGAAAACTGGTTACTTCTGAAAAAATGCAAACAATGAATTCTAATTTATCCAGAGTTTCTTATATAATGGTATATTAAATGAATGTCAAAAAAGGGTGCACAGGGGACATCACTTTTGGCTTTGTGAATGTTGAACAGTCCTTAATATGTCAAGTTAAAAAGCTGCTTTTTTATCAACTGTAACTCCCTTTCAAGGAAAATGAGCCGTGCCACGAGAAAACCAACATAGTGGGTTTGTGACCAGCATGGATCCAGACCAGCCTGCGCTTCCACACAGTCTGATCAAGAACCATGCTGTTCGCTTTTAAAGCCTATTGGAATTAGAGAAACTGTTAGCGAACAGCATGGATCATGACCAGACTGTGCAGATGCGCAGGCTGGTCTGGATCCATGCTGGTCGCAATCCAACTATGTTGGTTTTCTCATGGCACGGCACAAATAAAGTATAATCTAATTTTATTTTTAAAACAATAAAAGAAATCTGACACTTAACAACTAAAAAGTTGCAAAGGGGACGTTTTTGGGTGTATAGACATTCATCAAATGTCTGAGAAAGTTGATCTGTTAAACAAAAAAACATACTCTGTCTTCACAGCTGAAAGGATAAAGATCTTAGAAAAACGTTAGGACTTTAGAAAACTAATGGGGTTTTGAAATTGTAGTGTTCTACATTAAAATTTTGGATTTTTTCACTATATTTTTGTGAAGAGGGTTCCATCACAAGATGTGAAATATTGGTGAGAGTAAGATGTTGGTAATGAAAAAAGAGTATTTTGCTTTAAATGTACAGAGTTTAAGCTTACTGGAACCACTCTCGAGTCTGCTTCTTGGAATAACCAGTACTAGTGTCATATGAGAAGTCCTGACCCCACTGGGGCTCGAACCCATGACCCCTGGATTGAGCTGAGCCAACAACTTACATACTACATAATTTAACATACGGTAAACTAATGAGGAACTCGTGCGGACGCATTGGTTGATAGGGCTATTATACTGTCCTACAGAGGTGAAGGCCCCAGGTTCGATTCCTGGCAACTCCCATTGCGGTGTGACCTTGGGTAAGGCACTTTATCACGATTGCCTCAGCTAAGGCCCAGTTGTAAATGGTATATACTCGCAAATTGCTGGGGGTAAGGTATAATTGGTTTTAACTGTTCTTAAAAAAGGGTCGTTCGAAAGCTCTACAGAGCTTATGTTCATTGTTTCACAAAGCGACGTTAGATAAAATTTACCTTTAACCGAATCCCCTTTTGATAAATATATGTTTTTTTTTTTAATTAATTTCAGAATTGTGACACAATCAGCATTTAAACCTATAGAATTTAACGGGTCAGCAGCGATGAAAATTTTATCAGAAACTGCTTCCAATATTTTGGTCTTTCGAGTGTTTAACACAAGTGGAGACACTGCCCATACAGTATATCACATAAAAATATCTCAGTATCTCCTCTGTTCCATATGATATGGATCCCGTTTTAAATTTTTGGATTACATTCCAACTGAACATCTAATTACGGATCACTTTTTTCGAATTTCAGTAGTTGAAAACAGCTAATAAATCACAATTACAGCTGCTTTGTAGATCTATATTGTAAAATTATGTCACTCTGGCCAGGATTTGGCTGAAGAACTTCAAGAAGTCTTAAGAGCATCCGCACACTAGGTGATTATTTTAAACTGGTTGTATGTAATCTACTAGATCCATATTATATGTGGAAACAGATAAATAAGATAAACAAGTGACTGTCAATCAGAAAGATCTAGAATCTACAACATTTTATTTCAAAAGTGCAGATCTACTTACTTTCGATTTCGCAAGCTCCGCCATCTTGTCTCTTCAGGCGGCGAATGATGAAATTAAAACGTGCGAATCACGCTTTTCTTCAAAGGTGTAATTACACCGATAAACAGATATTTGCCTATGGGTATGTCAAGCAAGTTATTGGAGTCTTAAATTAACAAGAAGTTTTACTGAAGAATAATAGGACAGTTTTGAAATAAGCAACTCATTATTTGCACACCGCGGCCATGTTTTTTGTAGATTTTTAGACAAAAAGGTCATTTTCAGAGCGTGTAAATCTTATTATTTTGAGTAGCTATTCACAAACAACAGACCCATGTACAATATTTAACACCTCTAGCAAGTTTTAAGACAATCTGATTCGTGAAAAAGATAAGTTACTGTGTTCTGCAAGTTTTTTCTGAAGCACCATAAAAGCCGGTAAAATACGTCAAATTGGGCATATTCAAATCAATACATTTAAATTTCAGGAATATAAAATCAAAATTAAATTATGTAAGTTACAAAAGCTATCTTTGAGAATTTAATATGCAAAATTTTGCAAATATTGGACAAAGAATAAGCATTTGGGCAGGTTTTGAAAAACATATATAAACCGTGGACCTGGTCACGACCGTGTGATAATCACGCTACACCGGCTTAAGCAGTATTCAATCTTCAAATCTAAATGAGTTGAAATCAATGATCCCGAAGGACCAGAAAATATAACAACACTGAGATGAAGTCGGGGCGACTTTTTACGGCCGCCACACAGCACTTAACACCCGCTGTTAAAACATGTCTCATGTTAAATGTTTGAGCTTTTTCGACCAACTGAAGATTTAGTGGTTAGCTATTTGCAGTGTTATTCATCCCGACATTGACAAAAGATAAGTAAGTACCAGATAAATACCGAGATGGGCCGACCTCGCTAGACACCGGAAGAGCTATTTATGGATCGGATACCTTAATCACATTTTTTGAATTCAATATCTACGTTACATTATGTAAAGCAAGTTATTCTACCTTTTATCTGTTTTGTAATAAAACTGTGTCTATCTATAAAATCTTGACCTGTTTTGAAATATTACTCTATCTATCTGAAAGAACTTACCAAACATGACGATATTTTGAATATAAATATCCTTCCATCGAATACGACACATTTTTTAAAATCTGACTGTTTCTCACATAGTAGCACATATATACAGTGTAACAACTATGAATTGAAGATCCTCGAATATGACTCTTGATGAAAACTTGAACTTGTAAATACTCCAGTTCTAAAGCAACCTTACCATTTATTTCAGTAGCTTCTTTGAATGTTAAAATACTCTTAAATATATGTATCCTTCCAAGAATTTTTGCTTAATTATTAATTAATTAATTAATTAATTATAACAGGATTGTAAAATTACTGTGACCTAATTTCTTAAACAGTTGTATCATTTCTTTAATTTGAACGTTCAAGAATTCTCAAATGTATTTGAAAGTTTTCCTGAAAATTATTATGTTTGCTATATTATCTGCTCTCTGACATGTATGCGATGACTTTGTTCTACACGATAAACGTGTTCATATACATGTATATACGTGCATCTATAAATGTCTATAGCTGTCTTCGCAAGTGCAGTGTGATGAATCTTTAATGCATACTCCGTAAGTTTCTCAAATTAACAGAAAGCTGGAAAGATAATAATTATGTTATTTGATATAAGCATGCAACACAGCGTTTTCTTTCTTCAACATAATCGTACAAGTTTTACTTTTACGCAAAGCATTAATTTTATCTAATTTATTAAGTAACGGTTCGTATAAGAAAACGATTGAAATATGGTACTTTTTCTAGATTTATAATAATTTACTTACTGTGAAAGCTCTCCTTGAAATTTTACACAATACTCTTTAAAATTTTAATTATCTTTTTATATTTTTATAACAGCTTATCAACTATTTTGTAACTCAACTCTAACATCCTTTTTCGTTCATCCCTTTAACGTGTTGTAACCTGTGTATAAACCTTAACAATGTACAACCAAAACGACAAAATAATTGGAAATCTGAAGTGAGTTTGTTAAATTCTTACCGAATGAACATGTGGATTTCTATTGAACGCGTTCACTTTCTAATCAGTCAATAGCTTTTGCAACTGCTAAAGCAATACGTTTTCCTTTTCCATACTTTGCACTTAAGTTTTCTCCGATACTTTGAGCATGCCTTTTTC
Organism: Mercenaria mercenaria; assembly: GCF_021730395.1. Classification (NCBI taxonomy): domain Eukaryota; kingdom Metazoa; phylum Mollusca; class Bivalvia; order Venerida; family Veneridae; genus Mercenaria; species Mercenaria mercenaria. Next base: position 7,083,938 of record NC_069377.1, on the reverse strand, counting down.
TATTAAAGTCCTTCTGTTTTTGGTGCATGAATAAAGTGTGTACTCGATGAGGTTGGTAACTAAAAAGATTTTTTTCCATAAAATTGTGAATAAATAGTTTTAGAGGGACTTGGGAAACAAATTACGGAAATATGTTGCCAATGACTTAAATTACAATCTTGAAATTGAATATGGACTGTATAATTGTTTGAAATGCTTGCAGAAGATGTTATTTCTGCTCCATACTTGACCCAGTTGTTCAAAATTGTAACAAATGATTAAGATTTACTTTTGGGGTTATATTTCGAAATTTTAAAAGACTTAGTAAATAATTGTATAAGTTAAGGATTATGAACACTAAAAAGTAAACACAGTAAAATTAAAACGTCAAAGTACTATTTCCCGCCAATACTAATCAAAACTTAACCGGCGGTTAGTTTTCAAAATAAAAAAAAAAATCTAATTACACATAACATTTTACACATTTTACACTTGGTATGGTATTTCCCTTTTTTGTTATACATGTACAAATTATTTCAATATTAAATATTAAAATTTTGATATTAACATTGAAACAGTATCGATTCCAAAATTCTGGTGAGACGATCGAGGCAGACATATAGCAGTTTGGCATTTTATAGTATCTATAATAAGATAATAAATTATGGTAACTTTCAAACGTCGTTAGATACTGGTTATTTTGTAAAGACCAGAGCTATTGACTTGCCTAAAGGAATTAGATTATGTGGGCACCAAGTGTCTACGAATGTCAAGAGTATGTGACTATGTTTGCTTTCAAGTCATACCTTAATACTGTCAGTTAAAAGTAAATTATTTGCGGAGACGAGTACTATGTATTACAATTACTTGTTCAAAATGATGTAAAAATGTGATGAATATTTTCATCGACTTGCTAAATTAAAGCAGTCGCTGATATTATATATTTGTAACAAGTCGTGTAGTATCTTGGATATATTTATCATTTCAAAGGCAGGCAAATTACCACTACCAAAATAAGCTTTTAAATTTTACAAGCCACGTTTTAAAATCTAATTGTCAGAAAATCTAATCCACTTTCACAAGTAAAACATCTGCATGGACAAGACTGCATGGTTTGTAGCTGCAGTCAAGTTGGAATCACTTGTCTGTGACTTATGTGGTGCCCAACTGTTTCCTTATGTGTTGTTTGTTCGTTTCTATGTTATTCAGTTAGTCGTGGTTGTATGTTTATCTTTGGTACACGAGTGTCTGCGTTATCGTGGTGTACGTTGTAGTGTGACTGTCATCAAGGAACGTGGCATTCCCTTTGTATATTCGTCCTTATTAAACTTCCCCCCCCCCCCCCATCCCCTCCCACTCACCCGCGGCCAAATTTTGCATCTTACCATTTCCTTCTCCTCCATCTATATTTAGCATATATTACTATATGCACTTGTTGGATGTTTGAAGCAACCCGTCTGAAATATTTTTCCATCACAGCTTCTTTTTGTTGTGGGCCTACTATACAAATGCGTGACTATGTTGCTGTGTTTTTGGTGCTCTGTACTTCCTAGAAATCTACCCTTACCTTTTATCTTTTGAAACATTGTTTTGGATGTAAAATTTGGGTGTAAACAAGCCATCCCGGTGGTTTACGGAAAGTCGGTGGTTAAATCTAGGATCAGTCCCCAGCCTGAAATAATGCCCGAAGTGGCACCTTGAGTTTTCCTCCTCCATTCAGACCTAACAATGCACCATATGATCTAAAGTATGCTGGTGTGATTATAGGCCTAAGAAAAAAGGTCCAGATTTAATTAGAAAATGTGAACGAGTTGATCGTAGATTTGAACTTCAACGAATCAAATGTCAAAGTGGTTGCCATTCTTGAATAACAAAAGTAAAAAAAACCCGATCAAAATAACATAATCCTTTTTTAAATCCAGCTTTGCTCTTTAAATCAATAATGTAACAAGAGCTGTTGAAGAGAAGGGATAAACAGTTCATATAGAGGAAATTGCCAATTTTAAAAATGTTTTCAAACATTAAATGACGATCAAGCTATCACCACACAGTCTTTACATTTTTTATACGTAATATACATTGCTAGATGTATATTTGTCAGCAACTTTAAAAGTGATTGTCGCATTTCGTATTTTCATCTTATGTTCTTTTCTGGTAGCTAACGAACAATCTGCTTTACAACCAAAACCCTTTCTACCCTTTCTTGACAGAGGGATAACTTGCTTCACATGCACTGCGCATTTTCTATATGAGGACATCACTGACGTGTCTTTTCTGTTTAAGCTTTATCTTTTATGATTACAGTCAAACCAAGTCTGCTAGTAATTTGCTTGGTTGTCTTCAATAATTCAAAATGATCTTTTTATATAATAAGTTAGTAAGAAAAGTCTAAAAGATATGAATTGTAGTCGACTTGCAGCGACTGTCGTTTACCCCCATTTAGAAGTGATGTGACACCAGCATGTACCTAAGAGATACATTAACTTTTAGCTAGCTGGCTGCAAGGGATTCTACTTTGCGACCAGTGCCGATCAAGATCAGCCCGGTCAGGCTGATCAGGGTCCGTACTGTTCGTTATTCAATCAGTAAATTTTCAGTGAACATCCCTTTGAAAAATAAGTGGTTCTGAACAAATCGAATGTAGACCAGTCAATTTTAGAAATTAAGCAGGGTAAAGGTTAAAAATGTATGTATTTTAAGCCGGAAATGTGGAATAGAAATAACAAAAAATGTTGTTACAGAATACGAGAGTCAGACTTTTGGCACAAGCTAATAAAGAAGTATTTGATCGGCATATTCACTGTAGCAGTTTCGACTTGTGGCCAATAATAGTGTGCGTTGGGAAAATAATTATTGGTGTCCTGTCATGTCATAGACATATTGTAGATATTTTGTCGATTTACAATAGTCACTGTTATCCTCCACAATACTTTACGTTTGTGTTTTATATCACGTTTTACTTGAGCGGGGTGGCGTTTCCTGGATTGTTTTACTAAAATGTTTTTCTGTGCACAAAAATTGCCGATACAGAAATCTTTATCTTTTAAGCAGAGTTTGATATTAATTGCATCTATGAAACTGAGATATAAAAGACGAAATCTAAACATTGGTTTTATGTTTTTCGAGATGCTTTGCAAAAAATGTCAGTAATTCTATAAGAGGGGCCGCATTTGCAAAACCTAGCTATACTTTTAACTGAACGAAATGTTTCAGAAGTGAAGGCTGGACAATATCTTGTCAAAAACGTTTCGAGTTGTATCAAGCTGAAAAAGTGGATTGGATAAGCGTTGGTTAATTCAAGATAACCGAAACAGATGACCTAATTGTGAACTGTTCCTGCATTCACTTTTAAATCAATGAAAATGGCACCACTCAGATTGTCAATGATAAGAATTTTCTTGAAAGCTTTGGTATTTTCCAACAATAAAACATTTTAACAACTGACGATGGTCCACGTTTACGTATTGCTTCACAACGACTGTTTCTACACTTAATTTAAACCAATAGTTAATGTTTCAATAATAGTTGTAGCTAGAAAATTAAATAGCGAAACGGATTTCACAATTTATTCACTGCGGAAATTGCTAGTTTTAAATATTTGTGATCAACATACACATTTCACCTCGTCTGATTTACAACATACTGACGTCATGCTCCGGTTTTGTAAAAAGATATTATACCCATTCTGAAAACTATTACTGTTATCGTTTTGAATTTGTTATTGTTTTTGTTGATGTTGTTGTTGTTGTTTCAGGCTCAAGGAGTGTGGGGGTGGGGAGGGTACGTCAATGTACATTTCAGTCATGCTGGCAAAAATGTGTCACAAATATTTCATTTTGTTACTCATTACTATATTGTCTAAAGTTTTATAAAATTCTTGGCAACAGCAATCTCAAATTGTATATAATACGATATTAAGTTCCAAACAAACGTGACTTTACATCTTTATACATGTCGTCGGAGTGTCTGTATTCCTTAACAAGAAAAGAAAATAATAAAATCCACAGCTTATTCTATTACTATCAAAGTCCCAAAGTGAAAGTATAAATCCCAAAGATGTTCTTATATAATTATTTTGTAGATTAAATATTATTTGCTGGCATCGACGAAAACGAATTATCATATATTTAATTAACGGTCGCATGTAAATATGCTTATTGTTTAAGACACTGGAGACAATAACTCATTACAATAAGTGTCAGCCATTTAAGAAATACTAGCATTGCAGCTATTCTTCATGCGAACATGTTTATTGTTTCCAGTATGTCTGAGAGAAAACTTAAATAACAACGTGCAAGGAAAATGTTCAATTTCTAATTTTAAAAAATCAATCAGGTATACTATTTACTAGTACTCCTTTATTTAAAACGATTTCAAAGACAATCGTTCCTCAGGTATCTCTCACAGAAAGGGAATCTGAAAGAAATGCAATTAAACGAAATTTTCTACAAATTATATTGCCTCTCCACCTGCTGATGTTTATCATTGGCATATAAGCCCTAAATACGATTCTGTAAAAAAACACGATTCTAAAAATAACTGACAACTGAACAATTGAAACGGAAAATTCAGAAAATGCCGTTTTTAGTTTTGAAAATGAAATTAATTTCCATATTATGTATTCTTGAAATGATATATGTATTTTTATTTAAAAAAATGTAGTGGATAAAAATCCAAACACGCAGTCAATATACAATTTACTTATATATATGAAAATTTTTAAAAGAAATCAACAAAAAATCTTGTAACAGAAAAAGGGGAATCAGACATTTGGCACATGCTCATAAACAAAGAGTCTGATCAGCAGTTTCGACTTGCGGCCAACATTATAGAGTGTGCGTTGGGAAACAATTATTGGTGTCCTGTCAAGTCATAGACATATTGCAGATATTTTCCTGATTTACAATATTGACTGTTATCCTCTACATAAAGTCATGTTGTGTGCTACAGATCATGCTTTAGTTGAGGCGAGTGCGTTATCTTGAGCATTTACTTAAGTTTTTTTCGAACTACTATGTTGGACATCGAGAGTAAAGCGGCCTTATGTTAGTTTCACAGAGATTCTGTTTCTTGACAGAAAACAGGAAATCATTTTTGAAGTATAAAAATGACCCTCGTAATGTTTGTAGTAGAGTGACTAAAATAGAAATTTTCTTTCAAAAAGCATTTTCGGTGCGTAATCGTTATCTTTTTTATATATAAATATTTTGATATCAAATGCATCTATGAAACTGAGTTATAAAGCATAATTCGAAACATTGGTATCCTGTCTTCTCTTGCCTTACCACATGCTTTGTAAACAATTGATGTCAGAAATTTTATCATATAGGTCACATTTGCAAAAACAAAATACTTTTTAACTGTAAGAAATGCTTTAAAGTGAAAGGCCGATTTCTTGTCGAAAACGTTGAGGGTTGCATCAAGGACAAAAGCTGATCAATGGCGTTTGTTAATCAAAATATGGTAAACTCAATATGATATTTTTGTTCAAGCCAGTTGGCGACCCATTGCTAATGTATATCAGTATCGAGAGTGAAAGAAGTAAGACTATGACCTAGTTATGAACTACACATGCATTTCCTTCGAAGATATGGAGAATGGCACTCAGCTTGTCAATGCCTTAAATGCTCCACAGAATTTGATTTTTTGTTTTCGTCGTTTTAAAAAAAAAATCATTTTGCCCCTGGAGACGACCCGGGTTAAATACGTAATATTAAAGATATGTATACAGATGTATGCCCAATATATGACCACGTTTCATGGAAACAATAATGACTATACCTTTAAAATCTTTGAACTCCTATTCACCATTAAGAGTACATACGCCATTATTTTCATATACACTGTAATTATGCCGCTTTTTCTTTATTGTATTTTTTTTATATTTTTTATTATATTCTTAAATGTTATCAAACTTCGAAAGTGATTAATTAAGATTAAATAAACCAATATTATTATTTATAAGTTTAATATTATAGTTAGTTGGAATGTACAAAATTATATAAACGAATTATATATACAGTTGTGCGTCGTACGTAAATTCACAATAAATACAGACATTTAAAGTGGGATTTTGCTCTAACTCGATTTTAATTATGTGAGAATATGCCTTTAAGGTTTCTGTTGTAAATGCCAACACAGAAATTTAGAGCCATATTATCTGTTACATACCTCAAGGGAAATAAAAGACTGAAATGTGTTTGACTGAATGTTCTAAATTGAAATATATTCATTTTTTTCACAAAGTGATAATATTTTAATGAACAACGTAATTCCAACAGCAAAAAAAAAGAAAATTGACGTCAGAATTAATAATCATCATTTTTTTTTTGCGTTTCAGCCAGGGACCTAGATTTCTAAAGTAGCTCAAATAATTAAGTCAATGCAGTTCATGTAAACACACAAAATGCATATAGTCTGCAATATATAACCAAAAAGCTTAAAATCACATTTATTTGCTTATGCTAGCGCATTTGATATATGCACAATACTCAGTTCAGTCATACAGATAATACTTCATGCAGTTCGTTGAAATTTACGGAATGAATACTACCGGAGCATAAATGATTAATGTGTCACGAATATATAGTCCACAGGTTTTTGGTCTCTGTAAAATTAGGCCCGAAATTGCCCTTACTTTTTAATTTACTGCCATATGTTTATTGATTAAGACTCTGGAGGCAATAACTCAGAGTAACAATGACCCGTCAATTAAGAAATATTAGCTTTGCAACATTCTGCAAGTAAATATATTTACTGTTTTAAGTATGTTACAAATAACATGCAAGGAAATGTACAATTACTAGCCCATTCTAAATTTATTCGTGAATGAACTCAACAAAATCGGGGAACGTTTGCTTACAGTCATTTGTTACGTCTTTGCAGTCTGCATATGGTTGTAAGAAAAGATAAAGAAGTACTTAAATAAATGTATTTACAAATTGAGAGTCAGTAAATAATTCCTACTATTATGCTGGTGGTGTTATTTTTTCTCCCCCTTTTTACGCCACCAACCCAACCCTCTTTCTGTCCCATCCACATTTTCAATCATTCATGTAATTCAAACATAGCTTTGTGGTGGGTATGTTTGCAATCCGTCTTCTATATCTTTCCACTACAATTTCTGTTGTAGGCGGCTTGCGATGTATGACCCTAACTATATTTACTGTGCCTTATGATTCGGGGAAGTCTTATTTAAAGACATGTCTTTACATTTTTTTGTTTGATGCATCCCCTTCCGATGCAATACATTCTTACATCAAGTTCTTCGTATCTTATTTCAATTTTATGCTATTTAATGGGTGATCTTGTGCTAGGAAGTTGATACTAAATTTTGCTTCTTTCCTATTTAGTTTCGCTATTGTACATCACGAGTAAAAGCTGTTGACGTAATATTTCTGTAGTAATTTTGACCAAAAAATATGATTCACCAATCTTTATCAAGGTATTCTTCAACGTGCAATATGTGAAGTGACGTAAACGTCATCGGACGTCCGTAACGCTCACGAGTCGACAGCGATACTATTCTTGCACAATTCAGGTCAGAGACCACCAATTCAAAAAAGTACAGGGAACTTACTGGGAATGAGGTAAGTGTATACCTGGGAATAAGGTAACGTCTGTGCGTTCTGATTGGTCAGTCATGTAAACAAACCCAGGAAGTGATTATTTTTTCAAAACTGATATTTTTCACTACATTTACAGTATTTTATTATACATTTTGACAAAATTTGCTACATTTTATGTGTATTGAAAAAAAAGTTTTATCAAACGAATTTCTCCCGCCATGTCAATGATGTAAACAGGGGGTCATCTCATTCACACGAAAATTACTTAAATAAAGTATCACTATTCATATGTTTTTCGTCCGATATTTTGGTAGAACTAAGATAGTTCTTGAAAAACTTGTAATTAGATATACATGTTTCGATGTATGGAAGGCCGTACACGCCATAATGTTACAATGTAAGTCTATGGGAAAACAATTGGTGGACTCTAACCTTCACTTGTAATTATTAAGACGTCATTTTCGCCATGACGTGATCCCTAAGTCTTATACAGCTTGCAATTATCATTTAATTAAAGTACAAAATGTTATCGCTGTTCTCTGTTCACTGCTCAGGTAATGTCATGAACAATATCCTGCCAAATATTTTACCACCATTGGAATTACGCTTATTTAGCGTACTTTACCCGCATTAGGAAAATTAGCTCGGGAAATAATTTAGTAGCAAATAAAGTTTTAGGATCACATTACATGGGATTGTTAAGGAGACTAGTTTTTCCTTATGTAAGAAACATGATTTTGGACTATCAATTTCCTTTCTTACATACATTAAATTATAATTTCAGCAATGTTTGATGATATATGAAGAAATTAGAAACTTGTCCGTGTATCTTCTGAACCATCTACATAAGCATCGATAAGTAATAATTTTACAGGGTTTGAGAAAAATCAAAATATGAGTTCTGAGTTAATTATTCAAGTCGCTTTATGCTTAAGCTCTGTGTGTGGCTTCAGACGCGTTTGGTGTGATCATTGCTTCCAGAGATTCATTATTAGTTTTAATGTGTGTTTGTTTGTTTGTTTTGGGTTTAACGCCGTTTTTCAACAGTATTTCAGTTAGGTAACGGCAGGCAGTTGTCATACCAAGTGTTCCTGGATCCTGTACCAGTACAAACCTGTTCTCCGCAAGTTTCTGCCGACTTCCCCACATGACTCAGAGGTGGAGGACGAATGATTTCAGACACAATGTCTTCCATCAAATCGTCACGGAGCACATACGCCCCACCCGGTAATCGAACTCACGACTCCGTAATCCGTAGATCTGCGGTCTCCTTATTGAGCTAAGCGGGCGGGCTTTTAGTTTTTATGTAGCTTTGGAAAGTACTGTTGTTGCGAATGACGCTAGTAAAATGTCAAACAAAACGTTCGTATCTTCTCAAATGATGTAAAAAAGCATTGCTGTATTAGGCTTCATTCGCATTCACAATTACTAGTAACAGACCTCCCTAAATGAATTACAAACACATATACTAGACGTCTACAAAAAGCAGATGAGTTGTGTGCGCTCTAAATGAAATTCGACATGAACAATTCCGTTGCGCTGAAATAGAATACAGTAAATGAGCAGAACTAATATTTGTGGTCAGAAAGGTTTGATTATTAGTCGTCAGATAATAAATAAACTTACTGTCGAATAGACGTCCAAGAGGAAGGAGATATCAATTAATGTATCACAATGCATTGTTTGTTGTAGGTAATTACTGTAAATATGTCTAAGTTTTGTACATTGAAAAAAAAACCATAAACTTATATGTTCAACATATTAATAAAGTCTAACGATATTAAAAAAGTTGTTCAACAAAATGCCGCTCGTATTTGTTTTGGATAAAGAAAAATATTTATTTCGTTTATTTTTATTTCTTTGTTTTTTTTTCTTTCTTCCACACCATTGAATAAAACAATTACAAATGATAATTCCAGCCTCAATTGTCTTGAGTTATTTGTTTGTTTTGGGTTTAACGCCGTTTTTCAACAGTATTTCAGTTATGTAACGGCAGGCAGTTAATCTAACCAGTGTTCCTGACTTCTCTACTAGTACAAATCTGTCCCCCAAACTGCCAACTCCCCCACAAGAATCAGAGGAGGACGACGAATTATTTCAGACATAATGTCTTTCATCAATTCGTCACGGATAACATAGCCCCGCCCCGGGGATCGAACTCACAAACATGTGATCCGTATATATGCCCTCTCCCTATTGAGCTATGCGGGCGGGCCTGTCTTCAGTTAACAAGAAACTACATTTCTACACTCGTTCCTGTCTTCCGCATAAAAAATTAAATAAAGACCAAATATCTTAATTTATTTTTCGTTCGCCGCCTCATTTGTTTAGTGGAATTTTTCAATCTGATGTAGCCTGAGTAAATTTTCTTATGACTGTGACAGTAATCTCGGTTGTTGCTTTTTTTCGGAAACACATTTAGAAATGGCGCCGGAAGGGCTGAGCTGTTTCACGAGAGATATAATTCTACTAGTATCATCAATTCCAGTTTACAGTCCCAAAGTGATCATATCAAACCAACATAATTATTTTATAATAATAACTTGTAACAACTGGCAAATTTGTAGTAAGGAATAATATTCGCGGTATAACATCGGTATGTAAGTCAAATAATAATGTCAAATATACACATATCTTAAATAAAAACTTTCCTTCTTATACAAAATTATGTATTCTAATTATTTTAAACTAAACCTTTAATTAGTCTATTTTAAGCCATCACAGACACATAAAGTTAAATGCTCTGTCTTAATACCTCAAGGGAAATTAAAGACTGTTGTATGTTTTACTGAAAATTCCAAATTGAAATATATTCATTCTTACAGAGTGCTAATATTTTAAACATTATACTAGTTAAAAGTGAAAAAAGAAATTAGACGTCAGCACTATCAATTTTCGTGTTTTATTTTTTGTTTTATACCCGAACAGTTACTAGTCCGCGTTTCACGCAGTGACCCAAAATGTTACTAGCAAAAACGCTTTGATAAGTAAACTGATAAATCCCTTGTTAGCACACAGTCAATGTAAAACATTACGTTCTTATTGGGTTTAACGTCACAACAGCATAATTATAGGTCATGTGGCAACTTTCCAGCTTTGATCGTGGAAGAAGACCCCAGGTGCCCCTACGTACATTATTTCATAAAGGGGTGGGAGCACCTGGGTAGAATCACAGACCTTTACGTCAGCTTGATGTCTTCCTCACTAGACGAACTGAACGCCCGAGTGAGGCTCAAACCCACATCGGTGAGAGGCATGTTAGTCTAAGTCAGAGACCTTAACCACTCGGCCACGGAGTTCCCCTCACACATTAAGAATATATCCAAAAGGCTTAAATTATTATTGTTTATGCTTAGTTTTTTTAAATTATTTATGATCATATATTCATAAATGATCAATGCATTACACAAATCATTTTTCCAGATAATAGTTCGTGTGACTAGTTGTTAGCACGCTCGAAATTTACTGCATATTTTCTTAACTGCTTCATATAGACATTTCTAAAAGTTTCTAGGTTTCTGGCATAAATGATTAATGTGTCCGACCAACTGATGGACTCTGTTAAATTAGGCCCGAAATTGCCCTGACTTTTCAATTTACTGCCAAAAGATTGACATATGCTTATTGATTAAGACACTGGAGGCAATAACTCAGAATAACAAGTGTCCGTCAATTAAGAAATATGAGCTTTCTCTCCATTCTTCCAGCAAAAGTGTGCACTGTTCTTTACATGCCTAGGGGAATTTCTAATACGAGAAAAATGTTCTCAATTTCCAGAATGAAATATCATTCAGGACTTCAGGTGACTTTTGCTTTTGACTTTATATTACGGCTTTGGCTATGTCTTTGATTGCAAGAGAAAATAAAAGTATCCAAAGTAGTGTATTTACAACTTACTTAGTATATCATCAAAAGCCGTTTAAGGACAATCTAAAATAGTGTCCTTTGGAAGCATAGAATGCAACCAAGCCATAACATAGCAGACTCGGTTTGACGGAATCTGTTCATGATAGGTCATTAAATTTGCAAAAACCTCTCATGACCCCAAGCACCTTCTTAAGAGAAAATATGTTACATATTGTTTTATAACTCGAAGAAAAGAAGGAAGGCAATTTGTACTAAAACGTTGATAGACATCTGAATGCCGAATTATAAAAAGCAGAGCACCATTTAAGAATTTTCGTAAAATCACGATAAACAGTTTAAATAAATAAGGGTGGTTGTATACGATTAACAAAAATTAAGTTGTCCTTAAAATTAGATACTTAAACTATTGTTTACCTTATGTCTTATATGACACGTATTAATTAAGATACCCACAATAAAAGTAATATCTGTGTTAAACAAGCAAAATCTAGTAAACTGGCTTTCCTTTAAAAAAAAAACTTTCAATGCCTACAAAAAGCAATTATATTTTCAAATCGGATGTCAGTATGGTCCCAATGTCTCACTCAGTACTAATGCTTTCATCTTAAACATATAGAATTGGATCATTTCTAACAGGTGTGATATAGTAAATATAATCTGGAAAGTAGATCCTCCGAAGCACCGAGAACACGGCAAACAGTGAAAATTGCAGACTCGGTTTGATTGAGTCTGTTTATGAGCATTAATGGAAAATGCAACACTGCCCACGCCCCCTTGCACCGGCAGCATACTGTTTATTTCAAGTACATGTGTAACAGTGACTTTGACCCAGGAAAACAAAAATGCAACTGAACCTGTGTACCTGGTATAATGTACAGATCTATGTATTTTTAACTAAAGTTATAGTAACCAAAACTTGTTCTAATTTCAGTGACTTTGTTCTAGCTCTTGACCAAAGCAAGTCGAAATGTAACTGAATTGTGGTCTCCATGAAAGCCACCTATTGCACCACGTTTGGTCGCAAGTTCTCATTCCTAACTAAATGAATGATTGAAAAACACTTTTCTTTATTAAGTAACAATGATGAAAAAGCTATCCAAAAAGCAGCCAAAACATTATCTATATGTAAGGTAGCTCTCGTCCACGGGCGAGTTGTATGATTTTCGTTGCCATTAGATAGGAGACAATAATATGTTTGAAATCAGTTGTCCTCTATCTGTGATTTATGTGAAGAAGCTGGCAGTTACTTGCAGAGATTAAGTAAGTGCCTGTTAAGAAACAGAGAGCAATGGGTAGATTAACTTCCTGCCGTTACGTAACTGATAAACTGTTGAAATACTGTGCTTAACCAAGAACAAAGAAAACAATAATCAGTCTATAAATAGAACATTTTTTCCAATACAATGCCCATAGCGAAGTAGTTTTTACAATCAAAATGTAATAAATAATATGATGCCGTTATAGTCAGACTTAAACACCTTCACCACAGTTTCACAATGTATTGTCTATTCGTCTGATGCCTTTTAGTGAACTATTGGAAAATATGTAATATATGATCCATAACAGCCACATTATGAATGATACATCTTTGCCAATATACTTTGATATTTCGTATTAATTTCCCGTTGTTTGCTTACAACGGAATTAACTTTTGGTCGCGCTTTGTTCATTGTGATATAAAATCAAACACATATGTTTGAACTGCTACAAGATGAAAAACAAAATACAACAGAAAAAAACATAAAATCCCGAAATAACATGTAATAAAATCAATAGCTCGTCACCTTAGCACAAAAAATGAATCCAGTTATCCACTTCTTGTGTTGAAGTGACGAACTTAAGAATTTCCCTTTGTGCTATCAGCATTGACCATATCACAAGCATAAAAAAATAATATAAAACATTAATTGCAAAAATGTGTACGGTAATATCTGTTATATAATATTATAAGCTCTGCATATTTGCGAAAACCGTGCAGCCTTATATGTCTGCTTTCATGTAAGTTAAACTATATCGTCAATGGCATAGAAAATGATAATTCTAACATGAAAGCATCCCTGTAAAGATGTTTCAACATGTAGAAAAATGCGTTAAGTAAAATGTTAATCCTAATTTCTGAAGTTTTGATCATGGTTCACGTTTTGCCTTTAATGTTTTTGATTGAATGAATATTTTATGATTTCTGAATAAAGCCGTATCTTTATATGCAAAGTACACAAGCAATAATATAAATATATATAAAAGATCATGATCTTAATTTGAATATAAATACCTTTCCATCTGATACGACATATTCTTACATCGAGTTCTTAATCTCCCACAGTAACACACATATACGAATGTATTCAATTTAATTTATGTTCTTTAAATGGTGATCTCTCACTTTAAAAGTGTAGTTAAATTGTGTAAGACTAGCAATTTGCTACAGTAGGTAGCTGTTAATTAACAAACGTAAATCCATTAATTAAATTTAGGCAATTACGCATCATAACCGATTTGTATATACATGTATAACGCATATTTATTCAAAACAAGGTGTCTTCCACAGTAGGCATGTTATATTCAATTGTTGTTCGTTCTTAATTAATTTCGTTATTGTATGCACAAGCATTTTGCTTATATTTCAAACTAACAGTAATTAATATAATTCAGGTGATTAGAGATTCATAGCCGGTGTTTATTTTCTTTTTTCGTTTAAACGCACATTTGTCTGCATTAAATAATATATCGTACCAGGTATGCGGGTCGCTTTAAATGTGATGCAATTCAGCAAACACACCATGAGATCAGAATAAATTTCCATGACATTACTTAAGAAATAATTTATAGCAAAAGAGTGTTTTAACACTATTTATGCACGATGGGTGGTTATACGTCGGACGTAATAATTTCACGAGGGCGGAGCCCGAGTGATATTATATGAACGACGTATTACCACCCGAGTGTATAAATAGTGTTAAAACACGCTTGTGCTATAAATTATTTCGCTTCTAATATGCCCTTAATCTAAAACAGTAGATAAAATATAGAAGCGCTCTTTCTTGGTCGCAACAAAAACGTTGACGTCACCACACGTTAACGTGACGTCATAATAGCGTAAGAGTGTTTTAACAGAGGCAATCATATTAGAACTTTTCGTATTCTTCGTGATAAAGAATGCATATTTTAGCCAAGTTAAATACATTGGTCATTTATTATCCCAAGATTCTGGAACGCCTTCAAAATATTACTACTGCTGCTACATGTAAAGTTTGAAAACTTTTAAATATGGAAATGTTTTGTTTTAACAGGACTATGGACAACGATTTAATTAAATTCCGAAAATGAAATGGTGGAATAAAAAGTAAAAAATCCTTGAATCTTTCTTAATATGCTGGTATAGCAGAACTGACATTAGAATTAAATGCGGGAATCCATTAATAAAGGAATCAGTTTAGGATAGAACTTTCCTGACTAAACAAATACAGTGCAACCTCTCCAGAGCGACCGGGGTATATAATATAAAACAGTAAAACTTGCATTAAAGAGCCAGTCAGAAGAATGACACGTTATGGCTGCTAAAGACAGGTGGAAATAAGAAAATTTACAGTTTGGAAAGTAAGCTGACTGACTGCTGAAGATAAGTAGCTGCTTAATATAGGTGGCCGCTAAGGAAGGTTCAGCTTTATATAAGGCCTCGAACTTTCTTAAATTCAATTAATACCGCAGATAAAACTATATTTAACACGAATATACGGTTAAATGACATAACGGAATGAAGCGTATGACAAGGTTTTCAAATAATAAACAGCAAAAGTCACATAATAAATTATTACATAAATACATAATGACATTTCTAAATTCTTATGCAAAGATATTCTGTAATTTTCTTTTACCAGTTTATTGGCGACGTATATGTAACTACATGTACCAATCTAGCGCAGAGATTAAAATCTAATTCCTGAAGATTGAAATCTATTATGCCTGCTTTCTCGAGCTCTGAATAATGCATTACAGTCTGTTTGCGCATTTCCCATTTCAAGAGAAATGGTGATATATATGTCGCTTGCATATTTGAGCTAAAGTGGAAAGCTTCTCACAAAGTTTCAAATGTTGGTGCCGTTTTGGAAAACAAATGCCAGTCGATATATTGCGGCCAATCTCATTCTCCACAAAGCACGTAGCCAGGTGAGAAAGACTCAGCTTAAGGACACTAAAAATTAGAGTGCTTTGCAAATAGTATACGTATCCTGTTGTTCAATAGGATTACAATAAGTTTTCCGTTATATCGTTTAATTTACAAAGAACATGTTGTACATGATAGCTAATTAGTTAATGTCTGGTATCATTTAGATTAACTGTAAACCTTAGTATTGACTTGAACTCTAAAGTCTAACCAGTGGTTTGAGAGGACGTTTTCGTTTTTAGCCATGACAACTAGAGTTCTGCAAAGAATAGATTGTGTTTGCCTTTGGACGAAAAATATATCTAAATAAGTCCCTTCTACGTTTCATAAATTCAATCCAGTGGTTTGAAAGGAACTGATGTTTGAAAACAAATTTGAATGGATGTATGACCGACAATGAGAACACTTTGTGTTCGTGAATTAAAAATGTTACATTTCAAAATATCTAGGCTACATATGAAACTGTCAGAAATAAAAAGGTAATGGTCAATTAAATCTTGTTTGTTGAAGCCAATAAAATGACAAAAACTGACCCTTCGAAACGATAGAATTCAAACGCCTCCGAGGAAAGAATTTATAAACATTCATTATGCACCATTTTGGAGTGGCTTTACTTTGAAACTATTGGCAGCAAAACAACATGTGTATGCTTCCTAAGCGAGTTATAAATAAATAAAATGGACGTAAAAGGATTAAGAGGCTGGTAAAGACTTTTGAAATATAACGTACATAATTAAACGCATTTGTATATAAATCAATTTCTCTTAATTACTTTACGAAAAACGATTTCTATTTATATAAAAATATTCGATAACAAAAATGAGCTATCTATGAAATATGTTAGAACACTTACCATACATGATACCACATATGTCCAAATACATATCCTTCCACATCATTGGACACATTTTTACAGCCGTATCCTATTCTCCCATAGTAACTTACATTAGGCAATAGCCTGATATAAAAGAGTGGTGAATGATGTGTACTAAAATTTGTTTACGAGTCAACATGATTTACATTTTTATAGTTGAAATGTGTTTTACGTATAAATTTACTAT
This sequence comes from Mercenaria mercenaria, assembly GCF_021730395.1. Taxonomy (NCBI): domain Eukaryota; kingdom Metazoa; phylum Mollusca; class Bivalvia; order Venerida; family Veneridae; genus Mercenaria; species Mercenaria mercenaria. The sequence goes on along the minus strand of NC_069377.1, from coordinate 7,067,298 downwards.
TTTTGTTCTGTCCTGAAGTACGGGAAAGCTGTAACAACAAAGAAAAATAGCAAGTGTCTTACCAAATGAGCATGTGTGTTTCTATTGAACAAATTCAATTTCTAATCAATCAACGTTTAAAGTAATTGTGAAAGCGAATTCTTTGGTTCGCCTATTTGATGTTGCGCTTTCTCCAATATTGAAACGTGTTACTTTTCAATTTAAATCATGCTTGGACCAAATGAAATGTAAAGCCGATGTATAACAATAACAACTGAATCCGCGTTTGTATGTGATATGGCAGAACGCTATTCAAAAAGGTACATGTTCAACGTAACTATATAAGAAAATACAGCGACGTCGGCTGCAAGCAGTTGGGGTCATTACGAGGTTGTTGAAGACGATAGCAATCACAAACGCTATAAAAACAACGCTTTAACATGAAAGTACGTTGCTAGCAACAATGAAGCAAAAAGCAAAAAAAGAAAAGAATCTGAAGCCGTAATTATGTGTTGCAAAGAAATGCAATTAAATTAACATTACCAGCGACGCAATTACTTCAAATACGATATATCAAACAACTCATTCGCCGGGAAAAAAAACAGATTGTCGTTTAATAAATCTCACAAACAATAGACTAGAAACAAAATCGTAGTTTTCTAGTAGTTCAGAATCGATAACGGTAAATGATGAAGTACATGTTTGCTTTCCAAACTTGAAAATCAGTTCTTGGAGGATCCCGCCGAATCAAAGCATTTTAAGGGGTACAATTGTTGCCACATTATTTTTATTTCAGCTGAAGACATTACTTAAACATTACTTGTCATGTCAATATCAAGTTAAATTCGTTTCCTGTGAGTCGCCCCGCTCGAGGATCGAACTCAAGACCCCGAGATCCGTAGATCTGCGTTCTTCCTATTGCGCTTAGCGTGTTTAAGATTGAAGCAGTGCTCCTATAAAACTTAAAGCACTTTGCTGATAAAGTTTTTAATTCATCAGCGCAGTAAAAAGTAAGAAAAAAATACATAAACATTCATAGCATGTTCCTCACAATGACTATTTTAAGCTAACTTGATGTCACAAATCATCTATACCTTAAATACAAATAAAGCACAGAAGAATGAGGGGTGAATATCCTTAAACGCTTCCTCTAAGTGTTGCGTGTTTTTTTCTGTAAAACATAGCAAATTAAGTTCTAACGAAAATTTACTTGGCAAACTGCTGACTACGCGTTACAAAAATGTTGATTGACAATTCTCTAGATGTACATCACAATATCGTAGGTTTTTTATGTTACAAAAGTGCTGTTACTTTATGAGCACAAAATGCCCCAGTTAAAATAGAAAAAGTGGAAACTTCACAGGTCGCTCAACACGACAAAAACGAAAATGTTGCAGGCTCGGTTTGATTGAGCCTGTTCATGGACGGTAGTGGAAATGCATGCTACCGTCCACGCCCTCTAGCCCCGGGTTGAGCAGAACTCAACATTTACACATGCTAAAAGTACAAAAAGCAATTTAGAGACATCCGCAGATGTATTCAAACGGCGGTGAACATGGAACCTTCAATGATACACGGGTTTGGCGTGTAATTCCATGAAAAGCGGCGTTTGGTCCCCAGAAAAAGTAATGGGTTTGCCCCAAACGAGAAAACAATGGGCAGAACTAAACAAACTGGAATTTAGAAAGGGGATCTGAGGTTATGGAACCTGCATATCACAGGAACTGTCAAAAGACAAAATTAAAAAGCAGGCACCATATCCAAGGGGTGATCATACAATACCCAAGGCTATGAAAGCGAGAGTATTGGAACCACCCTGGCCGAAATGGTCATGCTGAGAAACTAAACAGTACCATTAACACGACATAAAAGTCGTGCTGAACGATCTAAGAAGATCGAAATATAACAGCCCTGATTGAATGTACGGGGAGACTTTTTACGGTCGCCACACAGCACAAACAACGCTGCTGTGATAATAAAATAGAAAAAGTGGAAACTTCACAGGTCGCTCAACACGACAACCAAGCTTTTGCTATTGTTTGGTTGGTATAGATTTTATATGGTATTTTGATAAATCTGGACATAGAAATAGTTTAATTACTTTATTTTTTCTTCATCTTCCATAAAAACTGTATTTACAAGTTATTGAAAGATCGTTCTACATTTTGTATTTTACCATTTATTTTGAGATGAGGAATATCTATGTGAAAATACCATTAGCATAGTTACTAGTAACTGTTAGAGTTGAAGCAAAAGAAGAAACTTAACGGATTTAATTGCATAAAGACAAGGCAAGATCAGAAACCACATTTCATAATAGGTGTGTATTAGACGGGATGTTCCAATAGAGGTGTAAACAAAAACATGGAAAGTAATAACTTGTCATTGATCTGATTTTACTCATTGCATGACATGTTACTGATACAGAAATTTTAGTTTGTACTGAATTCAGAACCGTTTAACTTAAAAAAAAATAAAACCTGTAAAAAGATCCTTTGGAAGCATAGAATGCAACCAAGCAGAATAATAGCAGACTCGGTTTGACTGAGTCTATTCTTGAGAGGTAATGAAGTGTGCAGCACCTCTCACGCCCCCCTAGCACCGGCTTAAGCGGAACTCTATTACACAAATTGAATGGACTCCATGATCCCAAAGGACCAGAAAATATAACAACACTGAAAACATGCCTCTAGTTAAAGGTTCGCAAATTCTTTGTTTATGATTTAGCTGCCACATTTTTGCTGTGAATATGAAATCTGTCTTTAATTTGATAATCATATTTTCATCAAATATTTTTCCAAAGGCTTGAATACTAAATAAGAAAGTAGAGAAATATGATTGAATTCATTGTCTATGAATACCTCCTTTATGGCTCTACCTGAAAGTTAATGTGCAAGATTGAAAGTAGTAGTTATGCATGATATCTAAATGGACAGCTGACTTATCTGTTTTTAACATAAAGCGTAAAAATAATCTCACAAATGATCACTAAAGTTAAGATTTCAGGAGATTATCTAACTTGACATTACCGACGACCCTAAGTCTAAAACTCTAGACCTGGTTATATTAGTCTTCAGATATCTACTGAATTAATGATATTACCGAACTGATATTTATTATAATTCTGAAGTTTGATTTAGTCTTTGCATGTCACGGGATGACTCGTTTTGTGTTCGTAGTCATTTTATTTCTATGATTACGTATATATAGATGAATGTATGTAGCTTTACTCCTGTTTTACAATTAAAATCAAAACTTTTGTCATTCTGTCTGAGTGTTATAAAACTGCCCCACTACGAGGCATATGAAATTGAATGGAACAGAGAATTGCTCATGACGGTCACAAACCTTATTTACTATCTTACATAATTGCATAAATTAGTCATGCACGTTCCTGAAACACACACACAAAGTCTGTAAGCTGTATTCATTAATTCTTCTTTTGAAAGTGTAAGAGGTGTTGGAGCTAATGCATGTTAAACACAGCAAATGTGTGGAATGAGAAAACAAATATAATTTCCCTCAGGACAGATGTACATAATTTGCTGGCTTATCTAATTTACAGAACTTAAAACAAAACAACAAAAGGTTAGAACAATTCAGCTCTTTATTCATATCGGAGAGGTGTCCAATTTCTAATTAAAACTATAATATTTTAATCTTCGAGAGGTATGCATGACAAATTCGTAATTAGATTTCCTTAAGCTAATTGCAAAATATTTGTAATAAGATAGGGTTCAGGCGAAGTCAATTAAAGGCGTACGCTAGAATTCCCTGTATGTGAGATGGGCGAAAATTTTCCCAATAACAGAATTTCTTTAAACTTTGGATATTGAAGGACAATCATCTAAGAAAAAATGGCGTTTTCAAGGGCAGATAACTCTTTTTCGATACCGGTGACATATGATTTTTATTGCATTTTTTTTTTTTTTGTTTCTTAGATGATTGTCCTTCGATATCCAAAGTTTGAAGAAATTCTGTTATTGGGAAAATTTTCGCACCAAATTCTAGCATAGTCCTTAAGCAATGGAATTAAGGAAACGCCATAACTTAAGGTTTTCAAATCCATCGGTTGTACGATATCAAAAGTCAACCAGATTTCAGCTAAGCGAAGAGCTATTCCCGGAAAATTTAAATTTGCACATATTTATATAGAATTAAAGTCCCATAAGGCTTTAAATTTTAGATAAAAACAAAAGATAAAGCTGTCAAAATAGATGTTACGCATTATTACATGATTAGAGAGGCACTACTTAAAATACTGCGCATGAACTTAAAGAGTTAGAGATGTAAAGGGAGGTAATCATAAATAGTGCATGTAATTAAACTTTGTACTATATGTTAATCAATATTTAAACTTTTACTTTTGACAGGACTTCTCATAAACAGATACAGTTACTTTCATGTATTGTATATGTTAACTTTCAATTCTTACAATCGAATTTAACAAACCGACAATGATTTACATTAGTTTGATCAAAGGAAAGGAAATTGACATACATATGTAGTCAAGAAACTTGGCGTAATATACAATGGGATTGCAACTGAAGCTGTTATGTAAATATTGTGTGCCCCATATAGTTTTTGACGTTTGAGAGTTCAATTCATAGACTCGTCTGCAGATTACGGAAATCAGCATGATTTACGAGTAGTAGTCTGCCGATTACGGAAATCAGCACGATTTACGAGCAGTAGTCTGCCGATTACGGAAATCAGCATGATTTCAAGTATTAGTCTGCCGATTACGGAAATCAGCATGATTTACGAGTACCTTGCCTTATTTAGGTAAGAATCACTATCGTATTGAATAACACTACCTAAATAACGGACAGGTCTATTATTAAGAGTACAAAAGCATCGCTGACCTTGAAACCGAACTGTATGCTTTCAACTTCACATGTACGCTTAACTAAAACTATAAACAAACATGCAAAACCTACACCATGTTCCTAAATATTTAAGATTTTACAAAGTACTTTCGAATAACACGTCAATGCTATAGATCAAAACGTCAATGTCATATATTATAATTTAAAACATAATCAATTGTACAAGGAAGAGAGAAAAAATCGTTCTTTAACGCTTTCCATGAGCGTTGCCTAAAATAATTCTGAAAACGTACCGCATTACAAAAAAATTCTAACGATAACCTAACGATAGTTGTTTTGATATTACTAAATTCACATTAATGCAGAAACAAACAAGGACATTAGCATGCCACTTGATGTATATCACATTATGAGTGTTTTATAATAATTATCAACCATAAATTGTTATTAATAATGCCATAAAATGCAGATGAAGTTTTTCTTTTTCTCATGAATTTATAAATATTTTACTGACTATGTGAATATTTTGAAGTAAAAACAATAACAATGAATCACTTTGTTGTCTTTTTACAATAACAGTACAATAAAACAACAGAAACGATTTCTATATAGATAGTTTAAAGGTTAGAAAAGTGAAAAATAAATCTACACTGACAGTTTAGTTGAGGTTATAACGAAATTCCATCCCCGATTAGAGTAGAGGCAAACGAAACTCGATTTTAGACAAAATTAAAACCCATGGTTCATGAGAGGGCTTCAAACAACCTTAAATCTTTCTATTCAGTCCTGTTTATGATTTTTATACATTGTATATTGTACATTCTATATTTGTACATATGAAATAAATCCATAGTGTTAAAACTAATCTTGGTAGGAAGTATCCTATCCAAAAATCGGGGATCTCTAAGATTCACTTTAATTTTCCATAGGATTAATGTAAATTAAAATTTATGGCGACAAAAACTATTCACAAAAATGCCATGAACAAAACTTTAAAAAGTAACAAATGTCAATACAAATTATCTACCACGTTTGCATGTGTACGGCAGTTGTATTCCTAAGGCCGGCATTTTAGATCCCTTTATTCCACGAATCGGCCGAGTTTCTATGACTACGACACGAACTAAAAGTGTTCCCTTCTTTGTTTGAATTTCGTGATACTTTAAGAAGAAGTGTAAACTACGTCAAAGTAAACATTAAAGAGATGCTTTAAACATGTATAGGTAAACCGGTAAGCTGTTATAATATACATCTCAGAAAACAAGAAACCCTCATAAAAGCGTAATAATTAGCAAGATTGGGTACCCACATTCGAACGTGTTTCTAATCGATAACCAGTAAAAGCGACTGAAAACAAATGAATTCGTCCATTTGATGTTGCGCTTTCTCCAATATTTCAAATAAGCATCTTGTTTGGACAGAAGAAGCTACATGTAACTGCAAAGTCGATGTACTACAGATTACATTGAATAGGTATTTATGTGTGTTTCAATGGCTGACAGCTGCTAAAATGCACACACTCAATGTAGGATAATAAACTACAATAAATGAAATCAATCAAGAACAGTACCAAGCTTTTCAAATGAACGCAGTAAGTCAACAACACAATTAAATCAACGCTTTATCGAGAGAGCACGTCATTAGCAACCGAAGAGCACAAAACACCATAGAAATGGTGCCGCAATGAAATGCAAACAGCAATAAAGTTCATATAATCAAGAACACAGTTATTGTAAATGCAATAATTAACGCCGGACCTACTCCAATAAGAGGCTCAATATCAAATGTCACAAACAACAGCAGCAACAACAACACATCCATAAACCTAGCACTTCAGGCAGCAGCCTTTACCTTATTTCGGAATACACAACATATTTAAAATATTCGTGATGAACATAATAAAATGAGTACAAGTTCTACATACATGACTATATGAAAGGTACATTTGAGTTTCAAATACTTTACTATTTCTGAAAAACTAGATTAAATGTTTCGTTAGGAAATGTATTGTAAATGTATGTAGGCCACATGTTTCACTGATGCAAACTAAAAGTTACCAAGGCACAGTTTCCTATACCCCCATATATCTCTTCTAGCAATTTGTTGACATTATTGGCGTCCCGTCAGCATCCTGGTATGTGTAAAGAGAACTGCTAGACATTTTAACTAAGTATAGTAAACCTTTAATTTTAAGTGAACGTTAAAACAAGACCGAATCAAACAACACACACATATGTTAATAAACATTATTCAATTCAACTCAAATGCAGCGCAATATGGTTGTTGTATCAATAGTCAACAACTGCAACTGTTTGTTAAGAACGAGACACTTGCAATTTACGGATACAGATAAATGCACCAGGCACTACCCGTTGGCTCAAAAACGTAATATGTTTATTTTCTTACATTAATTTTTCTTTTCTTTTCATTTTGCCTGATTTGCGTGGTTCGTTTAAGAAACAAAAGCACAAGTATATAAGAAATATAAGAAAAAGAAATAGTCCTTATTCTTTTGACTATTTAGGAGACGTTTAACAAATAATTATTCAAACAGTAGAAATAGAAGAGAGCGAATATGATTTCCCTCAGGACGTAAATACATTATTTATTTGCTTATTAATTTACAAAGCTAAAAGCTAAAAAGAAAAAGACTAAAACAATTCTGCTCCAACATCACACATATGTTTACAACTGACACTCATAGCCTCTCAGTGCGCGGGTGTTCCGCTGGCAAATGATAAAGGTCGTTGACTAAGTAACTTGTTTCTTTGTTTGTTTTGTTGGGATTCACTTTACACCTACATGTTTTCATGGTACAGAGTGACCCCAGGTGCCCCTCCGTGCATTTTTTTTATCACGGGCGGGCACTTGGAAAGATCAACTGACCTTCCGTAAGCCAGCTTGGTGGATTCCTCACATGAAGAATTCAATGCCCTGAGCGCTGCTTGAATCTACATCGGTAACGGGCAATTGATTTGAGGTAATTGGCAATTGATTTGAATTCAGCAATTTTAACCATTCGGTCACGGGGGCGGGGACACACGTTTCTTGTTAGGTACAGCCATCCGCACTCATAGGTGTATTCTATCAAGTCATAATGCCATCAAGCTACTTCCCAGAATGGTGGTTTACCGAGCAAAAACCTCATGCCACTGACAGCGTTTGAAAATCGCAATACAACCAGAACTGTGTAATTAACATTGAAACACACATAGACAGTAAATTGTATAGCTTGGTTACATCTTTTGAACCGCTTTAAAAAAATATTTAGATTGCTTGGTGGTTCGATCACTTTTTTCTTCTAGCAAAACTTGGAAACGCAGTAAATACAGTGTCTGAGTGTCTAAACGAGTTTCTTTTAGCAAATATGCTATAAAATAATTTTCCAAACATCACGGTTAGAAAAGATATATCGTTCTAAGTTTTGAACTATAGAGTATCAAAGCGATTAATATGTTATCTGAAATACTTGGTATTTTTCTATATGTTGTAAAAATAAACATAGTGCTCTAACAATACAAGAAAAGCAAATTTTCTTGTGACCTTAGTTTTATGATAAGTCTGAATATTTTTAGATAAAAATAAAGCTTCTAAAATAAATCGTCCATGCGATGTTTTTGCATGCGTCGCAGTAAATAATACAAATGAAAACAATGGAAGTAATTTTTCTTAAAATACGTCGTAAACAATGAATTATTCAATTAAAGACTAAAGCATACCCATTTTTAGTTTAACAGCGCTTCATAAACTTTTAGTTAATTGTATTATGTTCAGCGTAACCAAATTATGTTGAATAAAGGTTGTGCGGTTATGTTTAAGGAAAAAACTGTAAAATATGTACTCAAATTAAAACCGAGGTGACTTCTGGTATTAGTGAAATGATTAACGCGTAATGTGTGGTTTTATTTCATTTATTCATTTTTATGTATTTGATTCAAGAAAATAAGCGATTCTGTTAAAGAGATTTATACTTCCCTATTTACCAGTAGACATATTTATTTTTGATTCGTTTAAAGGGAGTTTCTTGCTTGCAAAACCATTAAGACAATGAAAATGGGGTACAATGAAAATAAATTGAAAATAAGAATTCGAAACATCAAAATATAACATGTTCCAATGACAGCTGTCGTAGTACAACAACGCTCGACTATTCAACAGCCTTGTCAATTGAATAAATATAAATGTCGAGAAAAGGGGCATAATTTGTAAAACTACAACACTAAGTTATTGAATCTGTATAAGGCATGTCAGCTCATACAGTGTACAATTGTGTGAAGTTTCAATCCATGTAGGTACTGAGATACCAAATCACATACAAAAACTGCTTGGCCAAAAAAGGGGCATAATTTTGTAAAAAGTACGAACATGTACATTGTATGTCAGATTATAACAGTGTACAGGTGTGTTGAGTTTCTATCGATTCCCATTAGTGCGTACTGAGATACAAGCTTATATACAAAAGCTTAATAAAAAATTGGTAAGTCAAAAGGGCCCATAATTTTGTTTAAAAATCAAAATAGGGTTATGGAATCATTGTAATGTATCACAGTGAATAAGTGTGTGAAGTTTCAATCCATTCTCACAAGTGGTTACTGAGATACCACCTTACATACAAAAACTTTCCCAAATCGAGACGCGGGCCAATGCACGAGTGAGTAATAGTCGAGCTAAAAGAGATACTACAATAAAGGCACTGTTAATCAAAGCGAATACGTGCGAAACGTTCCTTGAATACTGAACATCTTTAGCTCACCTTAAACAAAGATTAACTGATGTCCAGCGGGCTTTTTATGACGCATTCTTGTATCTGTCTTTCTTCAAGTATTTACAAAAAAATTTCCGTTCGACGCTAGAGAAAAAAAACGCCACAATGGTCTCTTTACATGTATTGCTTTATATACCATAAACATAGGTCAAAAGTATTTTGCATATTCCTTTCTGTAATTTGTTTAGCATTGGCTGCATTCAGAGACTACCAGAACAAAAGATAAAAGACTCTTCAAATGTTCAAAATACATCAAATGTTCAATATGAACTAAAATAAATGGTGTTGTAATATTTGACAATCTTGTTTATCTCATATCATCATGACAATAAAAACCATCCGTAAAAGATGTTCAGATTGATTAATGTAAAATAGAAAATAAATGAAAAGCCCACAGGCTGCAAAACACTACAAAAATATTAATGCCTCAGGGTCCCTTTGATTGAGAGTGTTAGTTGTGTAAAACTTGTTTTAAGATTAACCTAAAAAATAGAATTGGTATTAATTATTTTTTGAACATAAATACTATCAGGAAAAATCAGGCTTTATGCTTATTTTTGTTTTCGAAAAGGTTCTGTTGTACGTCTTAGAAGATTCTCAAGTCCTCAGAGCATATTGAATAGAATCAGGGCTGTTATACTTCGATCTTCTCAGAAGTGTTGATCGACCTGTGGACTTTCCAACTTTCCACGTTCTCTATTTCAGTTTTTCTTTTAAGTGTTAAAAGCAACACGTTTAATAAACTTTCTCGGATCTTTTTAAAGATTTTATTATATGAAATGAAAGTAGATTCAAACTTAATAAAATACTAGTAATGAATTATTAATCTGCAAAATTAAGATGGTTAAAAGTTGGTTGTAAAAATCACACGCATAAGATAACGTAAGAGGAATTGAATTTAGTGTTCATATTCCCATGAAATTATCTACTTCTTAACCAGACACCTTATTTATCAATTTATATTTTAGGATAAATTAAAGTTTCCGGAAACCATCTGATGCCAACTAAGAAAGATGGACCGCTTTGAAAAAGAACAGCATATAAATTGAAAATCGTGTGGAAACACCATGCAAGTATGTAATGTAGAATTGTTTCCACATTTGTACTGTAAACAATTTCTGGTAAAAAGAAATATAAGAATTGAACTTTGCACATTAAATTCCAGCTATTTCACTTTTCAACTGTTAAAACAGAGTACATCCCGATACAACAGTCAAAGCAATGGTATTGCAGATACTAATATATTTGATTTGAAGATGTGGAAATCAAGTTTGTTTCGTTGAATAAGTAAGTAGCATAGGACAGCTTAATTTTGTGTTTTTACTTTTTTTTATTATTTGTCTGATTGATTGGTGTGATACTGTTCAGGTGTTTCGATTTTCCAGCTTTTATAATAGAAGGAAGCTGGGACCTCTCATGGACAATTTAATCAAACCGAGTCTGATATTATTTTACTGGTTTGCATTCTGTGCTTCCAAACGAATTTCTTGTATGTCTTATTTACTATCACAAAAGCAATCTTTAAGTGCCGTGTGGTGGCCGTGAAAAGCCTCCCCGTATTTGGATTCAGTGTTGTTGTATTTTCTTGTCCTTTGGGATGATGGAGACAAAACAATATCTGTGTTATAAAATTCCGCTTAAGTCGGTGGAGGTGGGGGTGGGGGTGGGGGCTAAGGGATGTTGAACATTCCATTACCTCAATCAAACCGAGTTTGCTTTTATTTGATTGGTTGCATTCTATGCTTCTAAACTACTGTCTTGTAGATTTTATGTATTTTGGGCATGGCTATGTACATAAATGGTACCACCGAACTTCCCCATACCAGCTGGGTGTGTTTCTCACATGACGGTCCGAGCACAAGACGGGAAAGATTAGTGATTCGAAGTCAACGACCTTTACTACTCTTTCACACAGGCTTCATGGCGCTAAATAGTCGATTCGCAGAACTACAGTTAACGTAGATGGAATAAATGAAATATTTCTCAAAACCTAAAAGTTAGAAAATCGGTTTGCTTGATTTTTAAACGGTGAAATTTGAGGTCAAAGGAAGTTTTTCTCTCAATGATACAAAAATTACTTTAAATTAAAATTAGATAAAGACTTCCCAAAGCATAAATATTAATAGACAAACATTGCCTCTAACATGTGATTATCCAATTCCATTATCCCTAAATGCATTAGATATTTGATATCTGAAATATTATCATTATTTAATTTTTCCTCAATTTTATTTGTTTAAAGCAAGTAGGCAAACATATATTTTTACTCATCTAAATCGCCTTACAAGTCCAGGGACCTCACCTTTTGTGCAGAATTCTTTATGTGTGGAAGCCATCCAGCTGGGTTACAGAAATGTGCATGGTTCTACCACATGCCCGTCCGTGAAGATATATTGCCCAGATCGACACCGGGGTCTTCCCTTACCATAAAAAGCTGAAAAATCGACATATGACATATAAGTGTGTCAGTGCGACGTTAAACTCAATAAAAAATGTCAAGAAAAGACAACAAGTAGCAACAACAAACAAACCAAAGTCAACCCTCGCAGTTTTTTTTTTCAAATGTTTTTATATTTCTAGAGCTGCAAGAAAATATTCATGTTGTATTAACACAGCGACTGATTTTTGGATCAATAGACGCACCTTGCTGCTTCAGTTTCATACAATGCATTAACTATTTAGTGTAAATAAATAAAAGGATATGTGTTCCATATCCTTTCCGCAGCTGTAGCGGAATAAAACGTATTAGCGTCTGATGGCCCTTTCACGCTTCCGTAGAATCAACATTTATCACAAGAAATTCATTCATATTTTGTACTCTCGGGAATTAAAATATTGACTGTAAAAACAAATAATACTAAACTGAAATTTGAAATGACAAATGAGAATGGATAATATTCTTGTACATCAAAACATGACCGTCCGAGGTAAATATGAAAATATCTTTAAACTACATTTCCTCATAAACAGCTGGTGTAATTTTGAAATGTTTGTCTTGATTTGTCAAAAAATGACTGCCAGGAGCCGGTAAAGGTTTCCGTATATGGCTCTATGGAAAACATTGAAAAAAACAACTTTTCCTCTGAATTTGCAGGCCAGCTTTCAAACCAAATTGGCAGAAATATTAAATTGTGAATAAATATGTATTTTCACAATGACCTAGTAATGGATCATCCAACTATAGTATTAAAGTATCACTTGCAGGAGCATGAGAAAAAAACGCATCAACATAGCAAATGTATAACTATTGGACAAGGTTTAGGCACATAACATTATAAATGCTACTATTGAAGCTGTATCAATGATGTCTGTTTTTACCAACTAGTTATCAGACGTATTGGCTAATTTCAAAAAGCTTTTCTTTCATAGCATAATATTGTCCCTATGGGGCTAAAACAATCATTTGTACTGATCCAATAAGTTTTCTCGTGAAAGAGAATTACATAAAATAGGTCATTCGGGAACATTTACAATTGCTGATTCTGGACAACAGCAAGATTTCATGAATACGGAAACTTGTTTGCAAGCATCCTCGGCACTGAGATTAACATTACCGTATAGTCTTTAAATACATGGAGAAACTGAACATATGTATTCACATGTATAGCTTTAATCCGTAACTAATGAGGTGTTTTCTTTCTTTTTCTGGCTTTTATGAATGTCCTATGTTTGCAAACCTTACGCGCAAAGTTAATACAAAGTGCAACTGATATATAATACTTACTTAAAGTCTGTGTTTCTAATTTTACTATAAGCCATATCCTTTTTCTACAGACACATTGCAAATTTTAGTTTTCAGCCATATTTAAACATGCTTGGTATTCCCAAAGTAAGACTTAGTTTAAGAAGACTTCGTGTATCCTCTCACAGATAATGTATAGAAACTGATAGATGGAACAAACAAGTAAGTACACCGTTAATTGAGAGAAAATGTTGTGACAAACTTGAAGTATATATGCAGAACGGAGAAAACAATTTATTCCATCATACTTTTGGTAACGCCCAAACATGTTCAAATTTTTAGAACTAATGAAACCTGAAAACAAACGTTTATTAAAACATCTAGCAATTCATTTTCCATTCGAAACGACTTATTATACAGAGAACAACATTAGGTTTAGATGCTCTGTTAAAAATGTTTTATAAGTTTAGTTTACCGCCACGCACCAGTAACCCATGAAAGATCTGATTTTTTATGTGAGATATTAACCATCATTCTGTAACTGTGTTGGTGTCTTTGTTTCGTTTAGAAGATATCATTATAATGTATATTTATTGTATATTTTATGCATATTTAATATTTAATTTATAATTGATTAATATGTATTTAGATAACTTATTTCGGGTTCAAATATAATTAAAGGCACTAAGTGTACTTAAGCCTTTCCCTTTTTTATACATGAAAGGGCAATACACAGCTGATATTAATTTCAATAACATTAACTTATGTTTTCTCTTTTATTAGTTATTACTGTTATATATAATTTGGTCCTTTGTATTAAATTCAATATTGAACGTTTCCAAATTGGGTAATACAGATATATACATAAGTGGTATTTCAGTCCCTTTTGTGTTTGTTTACTTACATTATATATTTAATATTGTTATATCATCATTGTTGCATTATCACGCTAATACTGTAGTAACTTAACAGAAATAAAATACTGTCTGAATTGTGAAATGCTAGAGGTTAATAACAAGAACAGTGCATACTGATATAAGGTGTTACATAACGATGCTAATCTTTGTCTGTTTTTATTGTTAATAATAATAATAATAATAACTTTATTTTAAGAAGGTGACATATTAAGAGTAATTTTAACGACAAACACACTTTAAAAACAAACTCGATTTGAAATGATTTTACCAGGAGAATAAATCAGTGTAATTCATTTTGCATACATGTACATTCATCCATCAATATCATAAAATTTAAAAGCTACCCTATAAGACATAAAATGCATGATAATTGATAAAGATTTGAGAAAAAATAAATGAATAAATAAATTTTAAAACACTCTCAGTATTAGTAACGTTGTTCTTGTAATAAATAATTCATAATTTTTCGTTTAAACGTTAATAGATTATCTTGCAGTTTGATGTTTGATGGAATGGAATTCCATAAATGCGTGGCTTTTTATGAGAATGTTTGTTTCAAGTAGTTTGTTCGGGGCTTCAACAAAGAAAGATCTTTACGAGTCAATGAACAAAGATTATATCTATCGTTATGAGCAAAAGATAATAATTCAGACATATATTTTGGTACAAGGTTATGGTCACATTTAAAAACCAGTACAGCCATGTGATAATTGCATTTGTTTTCAAAAGTGAGCAGATTCAGATTTTTAAACACGCTACCTGCGATACGATTTTTTGTTATTACACGTATTGCCCTCTTTTGTATATTATATATTTTATCAGTATCTGATTTACAGGCAAGCCCCCATACAGTACTGCAATAGTCCATGGTTGATATAATATATGCATTATAATATAACATCTTCATTTCATCGGTCAAAAAGTACGAAATTCTTTTTAAAAGTGCAACTTTTGAGTTACGTTTATTCACAACATTGCAAACTTGTGCATTTTACGTTATATTATTATCTATACAGATTCCAAGAATATTTTGACTTGTTACATTTTCAATTATCGTTCCATTGATAAACAGTTCAAGATTCCTTGCTTGTTTCGTTTTATAATTTGTACTTAGAAGCATACATTTTGTTTTTTCCGGATGCAATGACATATTATTAATTTTGCACCATGTGTTAATGAGGATATATAATATTAAGTACCCATTACTGTCGCCATATATGTATATGTATGTGTTTACCACATGGGTCGATGACCTACTGGTGTTTATAATATAAAATGTTGAAAAAAAAAATATCTTGAATCTATCTTTTACATTTCTGATGTTTGTGGTTGGAATATCAGCTTTCAGAGAATCTTTGAGAATTAAAAGTGTTATTTGTTGATATAAGAAGTTCACATTGATAGAATTGTTCCTGAATTTACCTTGCTTTGATCGATATAGAATATTTAAATTAATAGTTATTTCTTGCTAAATCTTCCTCTATTATATATGAAATAATTATCGCAAATAATGATTTTTCTCAATACAGGCGATAATATTTGAGCATTCTTGTTGTCGTAAAACAATCTCAGAATATTTTCAAAGCATTAAACTATAATTGATCATAAGCAGACACATTTCGGCTGTAGAGTAGATAGGAATTCCTCATGTTGCTTTTTATACCAATTAACTTAATACTTTACGGGTGACAGTCGTTGAGGTCAATTGATGAGTAATGTGTTGCCTACTTCAATATCTTGACAGAACATCTATAATTGATCTCCCATGGTATCCAAAATTTTCATCCAAAATGCCTTGAGGACTTCTCTTTGAAAAATGTTTCTCGTTCTATTTAAATAAGCTAAATAAAAGATGACAGGAAAATATACAATGTACGTTGTTTGAATTTGTTTGCCAGAGCAATATGTCAAACAGTTGTGCAGGAATTTTCGGACAGACTAATAAAAATTCTAAGCGTGATGTAATGGAAGCGAATCCATTCAAAGTTTGAATTGATGTGGCAATAATCTAGTTACAGAAAGACTTTTTAATATTGGAAAAGTTATGAGAATGTTTCTTAAAATGATTTTGAATATCGAAAGTTGTGAAATAGTCGTTCGGTCGCTTTGTTTATATTCTAAACATTCGTTTCTTTATTCGTGTTTAACATATTTCTGCTTTTTGCAAATTTAATACTAGTTTTTTTTTCTCTGAAAATTGCACCACTGTTGTATGATAAGCTAGGCAGATTTTTATTTGCGGGTGGTTTGGGGGCATCTAATTTAAAATATGGCGCGCTAGTGCACCATCTGATTGAATGCTACATTTAGAAAATATATTCAAATTCGTGTTAGCGGTTTATAATGCTGCTCTTTACTTCCCCTTTAAGGTAGTTCTGCACGTTTGAATTAAAAAAAATTCTACAATGTAGAATTTGATTAAACTCTGATTTTTCAAAACTTCAGAATATACCTAGAAAATTCAGCAAATAAAAAAGATAGGGTCGTGTGCTTGATTTTTTGCTAGACTGATTTGAAAAATTTAGACCTCATGCAATATTTCATAATGGGAGTCTATGGGAAAATCATAACTTTCATAACATTTTCGCGAATAGAATTTTTTCTACAATGTAGATTTTGATAAAACTTCTCACGGTTGTTAATAAACATATGGACTATAGTTTGGTGAAATAAAATGTATAGGTCCGTGTGCTTATTTTTGAGATATCTGACCGTGATTAAAGCGAACCGGACATTTCACGCTAATTTTAACTCATTATTTTGAATTTTTTAACGTGCCGTATGTTTTAATATCATATTTTGACTTTAGAAATATAGCAACAGTGCCATTGTAAAAAATTTACTCACAGGTTTCGAATAATTCATAAATTGGTTTTCATTTCCGTACGCCGAATCCAGGCTTTATTCTACGTTTTCCGGATAAATAACGTTACGCCATCACTTCCGGTTTTTCAAACGTGCAGAACTACCTTAATATTAAGTAAGGCTTTATTTGTATGATTTTTGTTATTTTCCCTATGTCAGAAAATTTTCTATCGGTCTCATAAGAAACTTTATTCATTAGTTGGATTGTCTTCCAGACCGCTATATGATTTAAAGTGTTCTTCGCTTTGGTTTTTTCGTTTTATGTTATTTCGCCTGTTTATTCTAATCTGATTGAATAGAGCTTCTATTTTGTTTGATCTTCATGGCAGAAATATGTGAAAATGATTTTTGTAACCAAATTTCTTATTAGCTTTTAGAATATCTATTATGATAAAACGCCAAATTAAGCCAGATAAATGTAGTTTATGCCTTGTCATCTTCCCTGATATTTTGACAGGTTATATTTTACGTCAGTAAAACTTGCCAGTCGTTGTCACTAATCTTAACATCTCTCTAAAGTTAAAAGACGTCTCAAGCAGTATAGTTGTTTATGCATTTCATAGTACATTTATGAGATTTTTCACACATCTAGACAAATATAATGTTAACAATATTTTGAATTACAACCAAACGAATACTGAAAATCAAGTTTTTAATTCCCTTTACGAATGTGTGCGGGTTGCTGTGGTGACACAGTTAAAATAGTATCCTGATTGATAGTTACTATGCGACATTTTGTCTTCTCGTGCATAAATTTTCTAAATATTCTGTTAAAATATAAACTATATCTAAATCAATTGTCAACGAATGATAAACGGGACTAAAACTATTTTAAAGAATAACAATTATTGTTATTTACACATAATGAAACTAAACGTAAAGTTCTCTTTGTCTTCTTTTCCTTACTTTCTAACTCCCTTTTCATTGCCGACTCGTTGTCACAAATTGCTGCTGCAGCTCTGAAATAAGACCAAAAACATTTCATTTCACGTAGTATGACTTTAATTATAGCTTCTCTAATAATTCAAAAGTAAAATCAAATGTCATTGATTGAAAAAATGAAACGTTGAATAATGTGATATCATGACAACATTGCTTTTAAGAAAAACATAACTCGATCAAAACAAATAGCCTTATTCTTTAGTAAAGGTATATGCATGCACATCAGATTTTCCTTCAAAATATGCGAACTCAGATGATTTAAATTAAAGGTAGCAGGGTACACTTCGAATTTTGGCCCCCGTCAATATTTGTTATAAATAGAACTTCGTGATTTTGCATGTCTGTAAATTAAGGTGAGAGATAATGATTATTCTTTCTTTAGAAAATTTATACAGCCGATACATGTAAAATTCTGATGTCAGTTGGAAAACTAACTGCTGGTAGCTTTGTACGATCAATGAGACACCTTTTCGCGGAAAAAAATCAAACCACGGAAGGGTTCTGTGCTTGTTGATTGATACTCAGGAACACTTTCGCTTTTTTGTGAAAAAAAAAAAACGAGTTGGATGGGCCCCATTCCGTTTATATCCTGACGTTCAGTAAGGACTATTAAATTGAGAAATGCAATAAAATTGGGCATTGATTGCAGGCTGTTCAAAAAGTGCAGAATTGATGATTTGGCATGCTATTTTTCATGGATGGTGTAAACCTTTCGTTTTGATAACTTTCTTTATTCTTGTATGAGAATCCCGATCTTGCCATTAATTAAAAGCACAAAACATGCACGCAATTTATAAAATGACCACCCTGATTCTGCTCATAAGGGAAGTGCAATATTGCGACTCGCTACATGTAAGACCGTCTGTGCCCAAAATTTTCGCATCTAAGTGTACCCTGCTACCTTAAGGGAAATCTGCCAAAATTAAATTTTGAAAGAACTCTTAAACTTCTACGGTTTCACATAGTTTAGAACCTCTTCTTCGATATTCTAAACTTTCTGGGGAATTAAAACCCTACCTGACGGCACAGCAGCTCAAAACTGTTACGGTGAGGACACATAAAAGCATAAAAGTCAATATACACGCATACGATTTTTTTGGATTCTAGCTCCAGTAACAAGGTTCTGGTACAGTAAAAACATCATTTTTATCGTTATTAACCCATACAGCGCATATTTGGCCCACCAGCTATGCATTTCGTCAATCAGGGGGATGTTCGGACGGTGGGGACCCCATGAAATAGGAAAATATGGGGTGGGGACATTTTATTTTCGAAAAATAGCGCAGAAATGCCCTTATATCATTCCTAATGACAAATTACGTTAAATCATGTCAGAAAATGGTAAAAACGGATGTATTGTACGTTCTTTGTCACGTAGCGACAAATTGTAAATTTTGGCTAAATTTGCGCATTAGGGGTGGGCAAGTTTAGATTCTCTCATATAGACTTCTTTTCATTGTATTGAAAACATTTTTATTTGGTTTAATTTGCGAAAGACATATAAAAGTTCAGAACTAGTAAAACCCTCCTTTGCACATTAACTGAAAAATCTTAAGGTAGCAGGGTACACTTCGAATTTTGGCCCCGTCAATATTTGTTATAAATAGAACTTCGTGATTTTGCGTGTCTGTAAATTAAGGTGAGAGATAATGATTATTAATTCTTTAGAAAATTTATACAGGCGATACATGTACAATTCTGAAGTCAGTTGGAAAACTAACTGCTGGTAGCTTTGTACGATCAATGAGACACCTTTTCGCGGAAAAAAATCAAATCACGGAAGGGTTCTGTGCTTGTTGATTGATACTCAGGAATATTTTCGCTATTTTGTGAAAAAAAAAACGAGCTGGATGGGCCCCCATTCCGATTATTACGGACTATTAAATTGAGAAATGCAATAAAATTGGGCATTGATTGCAGGCTGTTCAAAAAGTTCAAAATTGATGATTTGGCATGCTATTTTTCATGGATGGTGTAAACCTTTCGTTTTGATAACTTTCTTTATTCTTGTATGAGAATCCCGATCTTGCCATTAATTAAAAGCACAAAACATACACGCAATTTATAAAATGACCACCCTGATTCTGCTCTTAAGGGAAGTGCAATATTACGATTCGCTACATGTAAGACCGTCTGCGCCCAAAATTTTCGCATCTAAGTGTACCCTGCTACCTAAACCTTACTTACCGCTTTCACAGTGTAACAAAGTGATCACACAGGCAAAAAGAGCGATTCATCTAAGAAATACGAAAAGAGTTCTTTCGTTTCCTTCCGAAATCGAAATCCACTCAGAAAGCAGATGAAAACGTTCCTAGAATGAAACGTTACTAGAGTAAAACAGAAGCTTTAGCCAAAAATTTACATAGTTATGCATGATCATTGATTCATAGGAATGGAATTTTGCGCCAAGAATTAACTTGTAAATCTCGAAAAATACAGTAGGGTCTGCAGTAATTAAGTAAACAATATTTAGCGTCATCAATCTATAAGTGAATGTTTCTCTGTCTTTCGTTTCAGACCGACTGTTGCTGCACAACGCGACTCGAATTTTGATTGTACAGCAAAGAATCAAAGTATATGGACAAGGTACAACGTACTCTATGCTAATGTCTACATTCAAAAATGACTCGTACACTAGTCCTTCTTTGTCTAGAATAACACACGCTTGTATTGTTCCCGGTACAGGAATGAATTCCACCATTGCCGAATAAACAATAAACATATGTCAATGCTAAAAATGTAATCCAAAAGAGCTCTTGATAACCTCGTGGTGCAGACCGATTTAACACATTTTTCAATAGATACGGCAACAAGCATCCATGCAGATACGTACTGTGGACATAAAGCTCTTATCAAATTTAATTTCAGAAGACGACGCCATGATTCCAATATTGTGAATATGGTTACTGCCAGGTCAGAAAATGCCAATGATGTCAGATACACCGCGATAAAATGATTTCTATTCTTTTTCTTGCCGAGTATGATAACAATCACTATGTTTCCAGAAATTGACAGTAACACTTGCAACGAAAGCACGAAGTTCGCAAAATTGTATAGCAACATGTAATAGCTCTTTGGAAGAATGTCGTAACAGTGTTTCTCGTCACCATACTTGTATTTGCTGTATTACAAGCTGTATTTGTGTTTGCAGTAAACGTTGAATTTTTTGTACTTCCAGACATCTTTGGTAAGTTGTTTATTTCTTCATCTTACGAAATATTTTACTGCATTATAAAAAGAATACTGTTGCTTTCCTTTGCATGAAAGCCAGATTGTTTGCTTAGTATTGATAATGATATTTACAACTCCAGCAATTTTCAAGTATGTTGAAGACTCCAAGAAATCAAGCGAAATGTGACACCTAATTTGCTATTATTTTGCTAGTTGAACGGGTCATCTATTATGGCTAAAAGACATATTAAAGACTATCAGAAGATCATTTGTCATAACAGTGACTTTAAAAGAGCGGAAACAATATTATCACTGCATACGTTTTGTGATGTTAAAGTGCATTTCAAAAAGTCTCCACTCGTACATAAGCATGTGTATTATTTCTATCACTTTATGAAAGGAAATATCTTTACTATGTTTTGTAGGACAAATCAAAAGCAAAATATAATATTTTAATGGAATGATAATTAATAGAAAAAAATGAATTCTTGTCAATACGGTCCTTCTATTCAAATATTTGTTCAATACCATCCAAAACAGCTCTGATTAATAGAAATTAATTGGCCTTTGCAATTTATTAGATGCTTGTTAATGGTGGGAACAATACTTTTTACTGTAAGGCATTGTTTGAAAATAAATCGAGTGAATTGTTTGCAATCAATAGCCTTGTTATTATGAACATTTCAATAGAAAATATTAAGCCAGTGACCATTTCATTGATTTAAAACAAATATATATATTGTGTCTCCAAGATGTCACTGTTTATTTTATTTGGAGCCTTAAAAAGCAATGGAAATCAAATACTGTGTCAATATTAGGTTGCACTAATTAATATTCAGCTACGGGGATGGCTAGAGGTTAATGAAACATCAAGAAGTTTTATTTTGTCAATGTTTTGATATGTTACTAGCTTGTTAGTGAACTTTAAATTTAATTTTATTAACAGGACAGCCATTCCGTATATATGATAGGAACTAAATGTAATTTCTAATAATGCAGTCAAATATATATTTGAGAATATTGGTTGGTCTACATGTTATGGTGATTTCAACAGATGGACTGCAACAAATATTCCGTTTGAAGAACCAATACCTTAACAAGCGTCTTCTTGGTTACAAGCTGTTTGAGAAAAACGTTTCGGGACATCACGCATGCGCATATGAGTGCATGTTTTTAGGTGCATGTAAATCCATTAATTATATCGGAAGTGATAAAACTTGTGATTTCAATTCGAAGGGAAGTGAGTCTGTTGATGCTTCCGAATTTGTGGAATCAAAGAGAACAATATTTTCAGATATTTCTGATTGGCCAAAGGTAAGATAAAAATCAATATATTTACCTGTTATTCATATAGCTATTTCACATAGTGTTGTTTATATAAATAAATAATGGTGACTTTTATAGCTGCAAACCATTCATTAATATTGAAGTAGCCAGTCAAGTAATAATGGATCAAAACAAAATTATAGCGGACTCGCTATGACTGAGTCTGTTCACGAGAGATAATGAAATATGCGAAATTTGCCAACCCCACATAGCCCAGCTTATTTACAATAATGCCACACGGCATTAAAAGACTGCTGTTGTCAATTTTCTGTTTATATTGCTTTGTTGCCCCCAAAGGATCTTCCAGTAGATTTTAATAATATTTTCCTACATAGAGTTATTTAACTATTTTAGTTTTTATATTGAGTGACATTTTTAATGACATGGTTAAGTGATTTGTATATAATTCAAGTCGAAGCGTCTATTTCAGTCCATTGCGAGCGGTTGTGCTTTCCATGTATGTGGTCCAAAACAGCGCTGTTTTCCACTTGGTGATAACGCACATCAATGCATCAATATAAGTAAGTGGAGTGTGCTTGCAGCCAACTTAAGTTTGAAATTGAAACTGTTTCACTGCAAAATCCAGTAGATTTGTAAATTTTTAAACAGAAATTTCAATTGTGGCTGCCTCCGACGTTTCAAATGCATTTCTGTTTAACAAATTAGAGCTTGCTTAGACCCATTTGTTGCATTTGAAATATAAAACACGTGATAGCGTTTGAAATCGATATTTACCGATATATTAGTGAAAGACAACATACTGTACACATAGATAAGTATGACACGTTCTCTTTAGGATAGCTTTGTTTACATGCTACTGACATTGCCAAAACAAATTCAAGTTTGTCCTTGAAGGCCTTTTAAAAGCCGTGAATTGTAAGAAATAGTCACTAAGCTGCAATTTAAAGATGACCCTTACCAAATTTATGATATATTTAGTTGTGTCAAAGGAAATCATGACAGTTTCTAAATATCTTTTGTGTGAAGAAAATGATATTTGGATTTAATTGTTAGGTTTGCAATAGTTTAAAACATTTGGTTAATTTCTTGAGAAATTTCATTTCATATTTGTAAGCTTAATTGTTATTTTTTTAATTCATTAATCTCAATTCGGTTTTTTGCATATAATACAGGGAATATAGCAAAAACCAAATACCTTTGAAATGTTTGTATACTTTAAAACGTAAAAATGCATTGCAATTTATCATCATCAAGTAATTATCCAGATTGCAAATTGAGTAAATGTGAAACGTATTAATACATTCTAGCACTGTAGAAAGTTTACACTCTTTTCGACCAATCCTTATTCTTAATTGTGTTTTTATGTTAGCATGTGACGAACCACAAAATTCGCAATACGGCGTTGTACAGCCAGGTTCAAATGTTGATTCTGTCCGTTCATACCTGTTCGCATGTCCTGATGGTATGTTTTTGAAAGGGGACACGAGGATAAACTGTCTTCTAAATGGAGATTGGACAATATTAGAAGCTACTTGTGTAGGTTTGTAAAAATATTTTCTACATTACCTGCTGTGGGCTTCAGCATTTCAGTAATTTAAAAGTAAAATTTGTTAACTCAGTTATTCGTTAAATATTATATTATTTTCAATATCAAACAAATTGATATTCTAAATTTTACATGTATCTACGGCTGATATTCCAGTAAGGCAGTGCTATAAAGTTGGCCATTGTGCTCACTCTTACAAGTTGACACCTGAAGTTTATTTTTAGAAACGCTAAACCCAAACACATACACATACACACGGTTTTTTTCAGTTTCTACTATTGGATCGACGTGCAACAGTAGTATAGACTGCAAGGAGACTGGAGCCGAATGCCTCGTAGGAAAATGTTTCTGCGGCCGACTGTATCGTTACGATGCTAACACTAAGGACTGTGTTAAAGGTATTGTCACTCATGATTTATTTATTTTAGAATGCTCATGTTGGCACGTTTTAAAACAAAAACTTTGTTTCGACAAAAACAAAACGTGAAAAAATTGGGAGAAATGGAAAACACTGTACGAAGGGGTTTGAAAAATTTGACTTTACACCATAGGAAAATTAAAGGCGATCTCCAAAGATATTACACATAATTGTCTGTAATGCTGACATCCGCTTTATGTTTCAAAACCCCTTCCATCAAAGTATTTAACGCTGTCTTTCTCAAAATAACAAAAATCTTTTACAGATTAAAATTGACTTTTTCATCAAAAATGAGGAAAATAGTAATTAGGTGATACGGTGTGATGATGTTTCTGTACGTATTCATAAAGCGATGCAATACCAGAGCGTATATTTTCAGTGTATATTTATTTATTTACCTTTGTTATTTTTGCAGTCTGTTCTGCTACTAAAGACACATTCACTGTGTATGAAAAAACAAGAATAGGGGCATATAATGACCTTGGTCGTGTCAAAGAGATCACCATCACCGAATGTCGTGAACAGTGTGCTGGTAATGATGATTGTTTATCATTTGAATACTATGAGGAGGAAGGCATATGTAATTGGAGCTCCGTTACCATGGAAATGATTGAAGATGCTTTTCCGGAGATTATAAAACCTGATCCTAAGGATTTATATAGCAGAGACTGTTCGTAATCTAATCTTCTAGATTTTTTACTCGATGACACAATATAAATGGATTTGGATTCAATCGCTGGTTTATCAACATATTTTGTAAAGTTGTACTTTTGTATAAACTTTTGGAATAATAGCAAAATAGAAAAAGTTGAAACTCTACAATTTCAATGTGAAGTTATCGTGCGTAAAAAGGCTAAATGGCGTTTCGTTGCTGTTAAAAAATAAATACAATATACTTTGTATACTTGTTTTCATTACTGCTCTGTTTAAGCTTATTTCATGTCTCAGAAAATATGAAAATACAACAATTTTCAGGCCAAGGTCACCGGCATAAGTTCAATAAATATAATATTTGAATTTATATGAACACACTTGTTCCCGTCTATTGAAACTGTAGATATCAGTGTTCCTGTTTTGTTAGGTTAATATAATGTATATAGAAAGAAGCAGCCATAGCACATACAAAAACATTGCTCATGCAACCTATATGACCCGTTTGTTTACATTTTCATATGTCTCCCCCAAATTCCTATCCTTTTTTTATGTGGCAAGGGACTGTCATATTATCATCGGCCACGGGCCTCATCCAATACAACAATCCCCTAGCATATAACAAAGCCAGTATAAAATACCATAATTAACAACGTTAATGGCAAACAGTGACTGAAATAATCACTTTTTGTAAGAATGCTTTTGATTTATTGGAAAATTAATTGATTTCAGTAAACGACTTGTTTTTCATTAAAGGCTTTTATGTATGTCCTGTCAATCTTATAAAAGAAATGTTTAAGTTGAGGCTGTATTGTTTGTTTAGTATTCAAAGTCTCTAATGTTTTAGTGACAATATAGTTCTCCACAGGTTGCTACTCATCTAGCTAAACGTAAATATGTTAAAGACACAGCTTCTAGCATCAGCTAGAATTTAGAATTAAAATGTCTTTAAATCAACAATATGTAGTAATTGTAAAAAGAAATTTCATTTTGTATACCCTTAAATGGTATTAGAAGATAACTGTGTAACCACTTGACAAATAAATCACGGAAACAAATGTTTGTTCAATGAAAAGGATATATATATACACACAAATAGCCTTTGTTTACATTTTC
This sequence comes from Mercenaria mercenaria, assembly GCF_021730395.1. Lineage (NCBI taxonomy): Eukaryota > Metazoa > Mollusca > Bivalvia > Venerida > Veneridae > Mercenaria > Mercenaria mercenaria. The sequence goes on along the minus strand of NC_069377.1, from coordinate 7,041,130 downwards.
TATACCATTTACAAATGGCTTCAGGTTTTCGGCCAGACAAAGTTAACCCCAACAAACGTCTTCAAGTTTATAATATTTTTAAGGAAATGACATTCTAAAAATCTTTGGTGTATATGAATTACTAGTCCATGTATCACCCTTGTTTTCAGCCTTCAAAGTCATTGCCCAATTGCCTCACGGTACACGATTTAATAAGTCCGCTATTATTTCTTTGGTACACAGCTCTGCCAAAGGCTGTTCGAATTTCCAATTTGCGTCCCCACTTAGGCGTTTTAGAACGAATTTATTATTTCCATTACCTATTAAATATCATTATACCCACCTAGTAATTGTAGCTAATAATAGGACAGACTGTCCATAAACAACAGAAACTTACTTGATAGCCAACAACATTTCCTATTTTGTTTGTTTGTTTTGGGTTTATCGCCGCTTTTCAACAGTTTCCCCACATGAACCCGAGGTGGAGGATGAATGATTACAGACACAATGTCTTTTATCAAATTGTCGCGGAGAACATACGCCACGCCCAGGGGATCAAACCCACGACCCCGCGATCCGTACACCAACGCTCCTCCTATTGAGCTTAGCGGGCGGGCTAGAAACATTTTTAATGCATTATGACATCGTCAAGGTTAAGGTTAAAATACTTTCTGAATGCTTCTCGTATTTTTGGAGCGGGTTTGAGAGAAGCGAAACGATTAATCCTTCAGATTTTATGATATCACAGAAAAAAACTTTTCTCCAGACGTTACTAATTGGTCTTCTAAGAGAATGTACATGAATATTCTGAAGGAATGATCAGGTTTATACTTTCGTGGAAAAATTTCATGATTATTTTGTGCACTGTTTAACCTTACTATTTGCAGGAAATACTCTGATCTTTTACACGTTATGAAAATTGATAGTGCACGTCAACTTAATAAGATGTAATCTGTGCTAACTATAGACGTGATGTTGCTGTACAATGGGCTGCATTCTTCCAAAATGAGGATTTTTTTTTGTTCAATTCTTTTAATATTCTTTAAATGTAGTACAAGTAGATATCGTTCGTAAAGTAAATGTTCTTACACATTTCTGTTTCAACTATATCAATATCAACATTCACACTTAAAACGCTTTCTCTTTGTATCAACACTATCATTTGTCGTCCGATATTCCTAAACGATGACTGACTCGGTTAAATGATGTAGGTTATTAAAGGCTTCATTACCCATCACTAACATTTAAATCATTCTGTTTAAAGTAGTTTGTTTGCGTCATAAGTAATTGATCAAAAGTATTAAATTGGCATTAATTGCCGATATATCATATTTCTTTTTAATTTGAAAAGAAAATCAATCAGAATGCCTCATATGATAACTGAAAATTTGCTATAAATTTCTTTCCTAGAGTTTTGCTTACTTTTATAATTCATCCGCAATGTGATGCCAATATTTTTTTCGCCGGACCCACTCAATATGTATAAAACTGAAAAAGCGGTACTAATTAGTCATTTCGCGAACTACTGTCTTTAATATTTACAAGGTAAGAACGTTAAAAATCTAATCCATATTTCAATATAAATATTATTTAAATAACAGAAGATATTTAATAATCGATAACAATTCGTCATCACAACTTCATCACCAACCTGTTTCATTTAGTGGAAACTTTTAATCATTCTGTCATAAAATCTGAAAAGTAGATCCCTCGGAAGCATCGAGAACGAGTCAAACAGTGAAAATTGCAGACTCGGTTTGATTGAGTCTGTTCATGAGCAGTAATGGAAAACGCAACGCTGCCCACGCCCCTTAGCACCGGCTTAAGCGGTATTCAATCTTCAAATAAAACTTTGGCCCTATTTCAAGATATTTTCATAACTTTTTTTTCGCTTGACTCTCTGTTTAAACTCTTCAAGAAAACTGTGAAATTCAGGTGGGCGATCTGGGGACATCATGGCCCTCTTGTTTCTGAATGAACCAGCAATTTGGCAAAATGACAATTATTTGTAAAAGTCTGTGCCCTCAAAAAAGTGTTGCAGCATCTTTTCACTTTTCGATCGGTGTGACGGACATCAGATAACAAGCAATGCATTGCGCTTTTTCCTCTACTATATACAATAAAAGAACTTATTTTCAACATTTAGCATTCCAACAGAAATGCATGAGAAGAAATCATAGTGATAACGCTTAAAAAACTATATCTAGTTTTGCCAATACCAAATTCAAACCAAAATTAATGACTAAAAATCGATTAACTGTACAAAAGCAGAGTAAACCTTTGTTCTAGTATTAGGCTGCGATAAGCGATACCAAAACGCACAATCTGAAATACTATTTTTACAATAAAGGGGCATTATCTCATTCATTTATCAGCTACTCAACATTCATATAGAACATATTTATGGACTGAAACACGCGAGATTGTATTCATTGGAAGTATTCAGGTTAAAAATGCAATTAAAATGTAATACACGATAATGTTATCTTGCAAATCAAAATGTTATCTCATTGAAGTTATATAATTATTTAATTTATTAGCTTTGTATCGAAAAATTATAGGTTATTAGCTTTGTATCGGAAAATTATAGGTTATTAGCTTTGTATCGAAAAATTATAGGTTATTAGCTTTGTATCGAAAAATTATAGGTTATTAGCTTTGTATAGGAAAATTTGCGGAAATACTGCGCGACTTTAGGAGCGCAATATTCTTCCGCTAAAGAAGAAGTGCATATTTCCAGATTCAAAAATAATAATCTTTTTATTACATACGTATCTACACGTATACATGTAATGTAAATATTATCAATTTGTTCAATAGCCTGAATAAAATTGACAATACTGAACTAAATAAAATAATCAATGCAACGACACACATTCAATTGCGTCACGTGAAGTATGGAAAAATATTGACGTTTCCTATACCATTGTAACCTTTTTCTTGAACCCGATTGTACTACATTTCGTATCTAAGAAAGCAGGTGTTCTTTGTTATTTATCTCTAATTTGCTGCAAAACAAGCGTTTCTAGTACTTGAAAAGTTGAAAACTTATACCGAATGTCGTTACAAAATTGATGTTCAATTTCCTACTAAAATCATATATAAAAGTTAGAATGTAAACTTACATAAAAACTGTCATGAAGACCTACTTTTTATTTTATTTTCTTGTTGGGAATTGATTGAAGAAAACTATATTTGAAAATCAAAATCTTTGACTGCTCAACTTTAATTTTCAACGGCCAAACATCTATAAGATGCATTGAATTCTTTCTCTATATTTTCCACCTCTACCATTTATTCAAGCTTTTTCCAAATTAGCCGTGCCATGAGAAAACCAACATAGTGGGTTTGCGACCAGCATAGATCCAGACCAGACTGCGCGCATGCGCAGTCTGATCATGATCCGTGCTGTTGCTAAGGATGCAAGAAATTAAACCAAAAATAATAACAATATACAATATAATATACAACTAAATCACCCTTTCTATTAGTTCTTTATGTGTTTCATTCTTACAAAGCCATTTTGTAATTTGACTGCATTTTTTTTTTCATAGAAGTTAACTCCAAACATGTTTAATAAATCAAATTGTAGTGTGATCACAGGTAACACTGAATTTAATGTATGTAGTTCATTTTATACTAAACACTTTCAACAGCTGATCACCCCAGCAGCCAAGATAGACTTCATCATGATGATGACTGTAACATAAAGAGTATGGCCGCTGTAGACCATATATCATTATCTGACCATGCTTCATGTCTACTGAGATATGATGAATCGTGTCATTATAATAGCAGCACACCAGTAGTGATCCATCATTTAACATCACCATTCCCTGTGGTCCTCTAAGTTTCTCGTGTTTGTATACAGCTGATACATCACCTTGTAATGTTATACTGACTACACAGTGGCTACCAGAGTCATTGATATAGATATGCTTGGAATCCCCACTAAGTGCAACATATCGTGGTTCATTGAATATGTCATCATTCAGAGAAATTATATTCTGGACATTACCTTGTGTATCCAGTACCAGCACACTTTTAGGGTTGTTGCAAACAACATAGAAATGATCTTGAAGATGAGTTAAAGCCATACATTTGCCTTTTACTGGAATCTTCTTGACTACTGACAGCTAACTGGATGTTGACATTAAATATACCGCTCTCTCGTCAGGCAATGTAACTACAAAATGATCCCTAGACACTGCAGTAATGTCCCATGGTTCAGAGTCAAGTCCTTTCTCTTCTATGACAGCCTTATTATATATGTCTACGATCAACAGCTTCTTGTTGTTGGAATCAGCTAATACCAGTTTGTTAGAGGATAAGACAGCACATCCCCTGATAACGCAGAGACACTTATCTGACTTTGTGCTTATATCTATATCTTCTTTATGTGTTAATGTATATTTTTCTTTATATATTTTCTTCTTCATTGGAACAACCAGACTAGGAGAGAGATTTAACTTTCCAAATGTGTCGTCTTTAGACAAAATGTTTTCAAGATCAGTATTCCTCTCAAATGAGTACTGCATATCCGACTTTGCTAAATGTTCATCTGCAGTCTTCACTTCATCGGACTTTAGTTTACATTCAGCTCGTTTAATGTATATATACAGTTGTCCGTCTTGTCGTGCATTTTTACTAGCTTGTAGGCTTGACTGCAGTTTCTTGATTTCAGTAGAAATACTGGCTATTTCATCGAGTACCTTCTCAATTACCTTTTTATCTTTGAACTTCTTTTTGTCTGCATCTTTCAGAATATCTTGCTGCAGTTGATCTAGGCGCTCATTTATTTCCTTCCTGAAGTTGAGGATTTCCTTGATTATACCAGCATGACAATTATCTATCTCTTTATCTCTGACTTTAGCCTTCTTCATGATATCCTCTGCGTCTTTCATTTTCTCGTTCAATTTTCCCATGATATCTCTGTATTTCTCACTGTCCCCTATTCCTGCACATTTATCGGGTATGTAATCAACCTTGCATGTCCTATGACCCAAGATGATGCAGTCATTGCAGCCAAGGGCCTCATGTGTTTGACAGAAAAATTTAATTATTTCCCTTGAATGCACAGAACATTTTTCAGTACATTCCTCGGAATCTTTACCGGTAACGACATGTTTAACAAGGTTGTCTTTATCAAGAAGTTGGTGATTCCGTGAGGCTTTTGTCCTCTTGTGACATTCAAAGCAATTTCTGCATAGATATTCCTGGCATTCCACACAAAATCCGTGAGCTTCCACGTGCTGACCGATGGTAAGACAAGGCTCAAAACAGTTGTCAAAGTCCTCTGCAGAACTTAGTGAAGCTGAGTCCTGGATATCTGACAGTTTACGTCCCGACACTGCCATTTCTGAAATAGAAAATAAACATTTAAGATAAAATAAACACTTTACAGGCAAAATTTGTGACGAACACACTATTTTTCCAGTCAACTTTATATTAGTTAACATATTCACTTAATATTTACTTCAACCAGTAACATATTAGTATACTAATCAGATATTAACTGTATGTCTGAATGTTTGTTCTCCTATTAAAAAATGTATTCTTTGAAAGAATTTTGGTAGAACTGGGTTTGTTCTAAGAAATATTTTGATAGATGTAAATATCTTGGTGTGTGTAAGTATACTGTTTTGCTCTGTTTTCAAGACAGTGACTAAGAGAGCGTCTGATTATGAAACTATCATTAAGGTTTCATGTCAATCAGATTGGAAATGCTAAAGTAATGGGCAAAAAGACTGCATAATTTCCCCGAATTTGATCCGAGTTACTTTAAAAACTAATAAAAGCTCTTCAGTGCATGTCCTATATTTTGCCACGATAGTTTCATGACATGTAACTTGTAAGCGGATGGCTTAACATTTATACATGTTTTAAATGTATTATTTTGCTAATCAATTTCTTCTATGGCTAGAGCTTGCCCATGAAAATGATTTAATACAAGTCTCTTTGGGCTGAAATTTCACAGGTATGTTTTAGTTATACTGAATATTGTAGACTGTTTAGAAGGTTTGCTGTCTTGGTAATCTTAAAAAAGAAGACCTTAATTTTGACGGCCATATTGTTTTGAGGGGAGAAATTTTGTTATTTCTTCTGATACTTTAAAGGTGGTAATCAGATTTTGGCCAAGTAACAAATTTATTTAAAACTTTAAAGATATCCAATGCGCACCTTTCACTAAATATAGTTATTTTTATTTTTAGTAACTGTAGAAATTTATTGACATGAATAGTTATGAATGTGTGCCTAAGAGTAAAAGATTATAATAGTTTATGAAACTAGACTTATTCTTTTATTCTTTTTAGTCATTTAAGAAGCGTGTTGCCTTTACTTATAACAAATGTAGTGTAGAAATAATTCACTTAGTTTTGCAGCACTGACCGTTATTCAGACTTTAAAATAGCCCTAAATAATGGTTTTAAAAGGAATCCTAGCTTTTATTTGAAATAATTAAGTCAGTGGTGTCGGTCATGCTGATTATTTAATCTCAAAACCAAAGTGTAACTACAACGTTATGGCCGATTCAAATTATAATATCCACGTTGTTCACGTAACGAGGACAGATGCAAAAACTGACATCAGATTCTAATGCAAAAAAGAATATACTCGTGATTTGGTTTACATTTGAACATACTTTTGGTATAACATATTCCTTACGTAGCTACTTCATGAAAGATTAAACATAAAACATGTTCTTAAATATGTGTGTCCTTTATCATGAATAGTTTGCACGTTTTAGCATGGTTTTTTTTTTTTTGTTTATTTTAAAAAACATACAACATAATGATGTGTAAAAGGAAAACAAACGTTTACCTATTATTTCTGAACGTTAATACATTGATTATGGATAAACATTTAACTTTCCACAACATCAACACCTTTTACAAAAGCAGATAAGAAAGAAACTTTGTTTACTCCTATGTAAAATTCTATTTTACTTCCTTTCGGAGAAAATGTCTATAAATACCATGTTCTAGATATCTAATGGATAAGATCTAGTGATAATTATCAGGTGGCTGATTTTTTTAATATTTCATCAAACATAAGTTTATCTTGAAAATATAAAAAATTGGCAAAAAAATTTCGAGCCATTTTCCCGTTTAATAGACAAGTGTGCCATTTTTTCTAAAAATCTAAAAAATTGAGAATGTCGTTTTTCTTCATTTTTTTCATAATTTTGAAAATAAAAGTGACAAATACTGTCTAGCGCCGTAGACCTTTGTATAACACACATAAAGATGTAAGTTTCATTGCTGTAAATAGAAAAATAAACAAATGAGAGAAAATAAACCGATTTTTTATCACTTTTTAACGTGGCGCCAAAACAGACGTGCATGGTAATGTTTGCGACGTCATAGCCAAAACGTTTCACTAGTAACCAAGAAAACAGTTACACATTCATGCCGGGGATAACTTCTACTTTAATATGATATCAAAATTATATGCATGTTGTAAAAAAATTACAAAGTGCTATTCCACCTTAACTACAATTGCATAGAAAATTACAAGTAAATGCTAAAATTAGATTTTCAGTTAAGTATTTTTTTCCCAATTCATCTCCTACATAGCCTTACCTCTATGAAAAGACACATGATTAATCTTTAAACAAACTGATACATCAATTTAGATGTCACAAATATCAGTTGGCAATGAGAATAATGTGACTGTTTAAAAAAAATCCGGTATCATTTATTTATTTCAAATTTTATTGAAATTGTCGACATAAGTCTATAACGCATTTTCTGTATGGGGTCGCAGGGGTGTGTGTGTGTTGGGGGGGGGGGGGGGTGAAAACGTATTTCAAGCTTTGCAATCTTCTACATTCGATCTAAAAATGTGTTAACTATATTTTCTTGAAATTCTACACACGAAAATATTTTCAGATCACAACAGTCAAACTCATTTTTTGGGTTATTTTTGGTTTTACCTCACCATAGCCCTAATAAATTTCTGTATATAGCCTACTTCAGTTTAAAGTTTAAATTTACAATCAGGTTTAAAACAAACAAGTGGTATTTCAATCTTAAAATAATTTACATTCCAAATATCCGATTTAAGTTGCGTCCGAAATAATTCGTTACAGCGGTAGTATAAATGCTACCATTGTTTTTTATTATGGGGGGGGGGGGTGTATACCTGGATAGAACCACCGACCTTCCGTAAGCCAGCTGGATGGCTTCCTCACATGAAGAATTCAACGCCCCGGGTGAGGCTCGAACCAACATCGGTGAGGGGCAAGTGATCTGAAGTCAGACACCTTAACCACTCGGCCTTGGAGGCCCCCATTGTTAACTGCTTAACCTGAAACAGGGATGCGAAAGAGTTTTAGTACATTTTCGCATTCGTTTTTCATACGGAAAAAAATCTATCTCAAATTACTATCAGCAAAGACTTAGTCAACATTATACTTAATCTAATCGGCATGGAATCTTTTTTTCACGACTCTGATAGTTTTCTGAACATCTCCCCAAAAGATTGCGTATACACTCGGCGATAAATTCTCCGGGGACAATGCACGAGAGTTTCATCGTTCCGATGATATCTATATACAAAAAAAAACGTTCACATTATTTTAGTTACAGACGCATGCACATTAAGGATAATATACATTAAACATATTCAGATTATTTTTTTTATCTGTTTCGCACTACAAAAGAAACGGAAAATTCGTCGACTTTATGGAAAATGTTCTACCTAAATCGGGTACATTTCTTTGTCTAATAATGTCATTCTTTAGAAATAATTGAAGCAAAACGTATCAGTTCATTACATAGATAGTATCATTCCTTTGTGGGAATAACACGTCTTTTTTTCATGTTATAACGTAGATCTCAGGAACATAATCAGGAACGTAGACCGACGGATTATGCTGAAAACGTGTTAAAATATTTAACGAATTTTGCGGATGTAGTTCTCTTTAACAACTTTTGATTTTGCTTTAAAATGATGTTGTTTTTGCTTTAAAGGGATGTAATACGTTAATGTTGTGTCAAAGAACTAAGTTTAAATAGCACGTCATGTCCTTATGTACAATTCTATAAGAACAAGTTTACGTAACGTTTCCCTTTGCGTACAATTATATCGTTTATATTTTTAATTCATTTATCAAAAGGAAATTTTTTAATTCATATTTTCAAAAGGATATATTTTTATTCATTTATCAAAAGTAAGTTTTAATGTAAACAGATAAATAGAATAAGCATTAGAGGTTAGCAAATTCTGTCAGATATATGGCGCTATCGCACATAAAAATTATCCATGATTTACATCGAAGTCACATAAAAATTCCCATCCCTGTGGAATATTATGTACTGATTTTGGCGCCAATTTTGCAAGATTTTACCCTCCTGGACCATAATATACGCTCTTCCGGAAAACGCAGTTACAAATGTATATAAGAGGGAAGATAAGACTTTATGAATATTGTCCATTATCTTCTGGGTTTTGCAGACTATAATACCAGTCGTGCACTTAGTATTGTTGACACCCCAAAATATTCCGCAAGAATTAACATCGGTCTCAAAACTGAACATTGGAGCCTTTGATGTTTTGTTTTAAAGTTTACAGACTTTTCTTTTAATTTTACAAAACAAATAGTCCGATAATAGTATCTTTCCTTCGAATTACAAGAAAAGCTAAGTTCCTATTCGTTGATCTCCCATTTTATCTGTTTTAAAAGGAATCATAGCTTTTACTTGCAATAATTAAATCAGTGATGTCGGTCATCCTGAACATTTAATCTCAGAACCACGATTCAAAACAACGTTCGTATCAAATTCAAGTTATGATATCCGTACTGAACTTGTAACCCAAGCAGATTCCGGGTTCACGGCAAAAACTGACATCAGATCCGAGTGTAAAATGACACATTTAAGAAATTATATATTCGTGGTTAAGTTAACTTTATGCTTTTGTCATCTCATGTTCCTTACGCAATTGCTTTCATGAGAGATTATCCTTCATCGTGAATAGTTTGCACGTTTCAACATGTTTATGAAAATATAACACAAATGTTTACCTATTACTTCTTAACGTTGATACTACTCCTGAACGTTGATACTTTGATTATGAGTAAAGATACAACATTCTAGAACGGCAACACGTTTTAAAAATGAAATGTTTTTAAACAGATGAGAGAGAAACTTTATTCCGTTCTGTTTTTGTAACATTGTATTTTACTTCCTGTTGGAGAAAATGTTTATAAATACCATGCTCTAGATATCTAAGGGATGTAATGTTAATTATTAGGTGGCATGTATAATACCAAAGTTATCGCTCTTTAACTATAAATACATAGCCTTAAAATATTTTTTTCCATCTTCCTACTTACATAGCCGCATTTCTTGATCAAAATATATAATTCAACATTAAAGATATTAATACATCGATTTAGCTTTCACAAATATCACTTGATGACTGTTGCAATTTTTTAACTTATTTTTGATTTTTTGCAAAAGACTTATTTCTTTTGAAAATTCTAAATTAACAACCGTCTCATTACCGGGCACACGACTATTTGAGACCATTTCGTATAATGCTAGCATGCATATAAAAGTTTGATCAAAATGTTCCAATTTAAGTTAAAAAGGGGCATGAATTTGGAAACTAAGTCGGAGATTGATCCTTGCTCAGAATGGTCAGGTCAAATGAAGTTTGAATGCATTTAGCGCAATAAATTCCTGGTAACATAATAAAAACTTTCACCAAACTTCCTAATAAAAAAAGAGGCTTAAATTTCCAAATATAAGCCAGAGTTTTTGAAACTTGTCATGTGATGTCAATTCATTATGTCAAAGATGTGTGCAGAGTTTGAACGCATTTGGTCAAGCAAAACGTTTACAAAACTTCTATGTGGTATACAATGGGTATACTTTTGACAAAATATAATCTAGAGTTATGTAACTTGTCGTGTGTGGTCATATGATGCCAAGGACATGTGTTCAGTTTAGAAGTGTTTAGCCTTGTAGTTTTAAGGAATCCGGCTTACTTGCAAAGCACTTGTGGCGCGGACACTGATGCCGGTGGAAGGATGACAACAAAAGCTCGAATATTAGAAAATAAAATCAAACAATCGAGCCTAAAATCAATATTAAACAATGAAATTATCGATTCATCAATTTTCTTAATGATATGTTTGCTATCGCAAATCTCTCCGTGGTCTAGTGGTAACAACAGTGGTTCGAGTGCCCGCTCCTCCATCTAAAACATCTGTCATATGTCTTCCCATAGAAACCATATTTTTGTATTGAAATTGAATTGAAAAACCTGCACATTCTTCAAATACCCTACCATATATGATAACATTGCATGTACTTTGAAAGTTAACTAAGGATCTATCTTTAGTGACTGGCGGATGGACAGACAGACAAACTGGCAGATAATGCATTTGTTCTGTGAAACATGAAACGTGTGTATTTTTCAACTGTTGGTTGAACATATATTGTTTGTGGTCTGAACAAGTTGGTTGAAGTTTTGAAAAGTCGCAGATAGTATCACTTTAAGACACTTTCGGAAAAAAACCTGCATTTCATTTTTACGATGACAAACCAAAACACAAAAAAGACATCGCTAATCGTCTAAAATACATGTTGTTTCTTACTTGCTAAGTTGTAGTCATGAAAATATGTTTACTATGGTGGCTCGTTTCCGCTCTCTGTCGTGTTGGCGCCCCCGCCAGAATGAGAACACGACAGCACGAATAATGAATTTGATCGTGTTGGCGCCCCCATCAACGCGACATTAAGAGGAAAGTGCAAAAATAGGACTACGACACGATATTTTTTTCTGTCGTGTTGGCGCCCTATTTTGCCATGCTCTCGTGAATTATTATGTAATTTTTTGATTGAGAGTAACTGTTGTATTTTAAACGGAAGAAATCATATTAATAATAATTACACTTTTGTAAGCCAGCAAGGATCTTCAGTTGTAGATTAGTGTCTTGTACCATATGAAAGTTTGTCATTATTTACAAAGAGTGAAATTAAGCTCATGTCGGACTTGTTAAATGCCCTAGATATTGTTGATAAGATTGACTCTTCAGTATGTATTCCTGATCATTCTATGGTAATATGGTCCTTTGCTCTGGGGGAATATAAACAAAGACATGAATTTAGGTCTGAGAGTTCTAGTCATACAGTTTATGATAGGAAGAATGATCCTGTAGATATTATGAATAGTAATTACACAGTGTAACAAAATTTCATCTCTAAACTTGAGATCGAAGTATCGAACCAAAGGGACCTTAATGATATTTATGACCAATTCTGTGACTGTGTTAAGACTGAGATGAAAAGTAAATTAGCACATAAAACGGTGAATGTAAGTGTATCAGGTAATAATAAAAAATCAAAAAATCTTGGTGGAATGATGAATTGACTGAGCTTTGGAACAACTCTTGCAAGACTGAGAAACGTACGTTGAATTCAGATGGTTCTACCCGACAGAAACTGCGTATAGAATTCAAGGCCCAAAGAAAAGCTTTTGATAAATGTGTACAGAAAAGTAAACGAAGATATTGGTTTGATAAGCAAAAGGAAATAGGAAATCTGGCAGGGTCGAATCAAAGTGAGTTTTGGAGGAAGATAGGTAAAATAGGTGTAGGTCAGGAATATTTTAGAAAGGGGTTAAAATATTCCTTTTGAGGTTAAAAATGAGGATGGTTCTTTTTCAAGCCAGAAAAGTGATGTGCTTTGAAAATGGAAATCTAGTTTTGAGGGTTTTTTTAAATTCTGTAACTTTCTCAGATGTTGATAATTTTGATATTCTGCCTGAAAATGGAAATGATGTCCTTTTAAATGCAAATATATCAGTTGAGGAAATTATTTTCACTACAAATGCTATGAAAAACAATAAGGCGGTGGGATTTGATGAGTTGCCAGCAGAAGTTTTAAAACATTCATCGTTAGTACTAACATTGCAAGCTTTGTTTAATAAGTGTTTCATGCTGGGTCTTATCCCTGAGAGTTGGTCATATGGGATTATTAATCCTATCACTAAATCTTCCACCGCAGATAGAAGGGACCTCTTAAGTTATAGAGGGATAACCCTTACCTCAGTGGTTTATAAGATTTACTGTTTAGGAAGAATTTTGAATCATTGTTATTAATATTATGATATCGTTGATTTGTTTAAAGTATTAATTCCAACATTTTTTCATTATTTTTGTCAACCAAAAAACATCTGAAATATTCATTACACATTCAATGTTTCTTTTTCATTTTGAATTAATGTACATGTATCTATCAGTTTAATCATCAGTTTCTTAATTATGTTTTTCTTTTATTTGATGATTTCATCATTGCTGTCAATAATTACTTTTTACATCGATTATGTATGTTTATGTATATATTCGGTATGTACTAATTCTGTACACATCCGTTACGATTTGGGGCTGTCTTTCATGGAAAATGTGTTTTTAATAGATATTTATCTTTGTTTTGTGGGATTGTGAAGTGTATCTATGCAACAATTAAGTAAGAAATAAAGAATTTTGTTTTTTTTTGCATTCATTATATTGAGATATTTATGGGCTCATTAATAAAATATTCACTGTAAAGTGAACAAAAGCTAAAACACAAGAAGAAATATTAAGGTAGTTTATGTAATCTTTAGATTTAAATTGATGAAACTGCTGTCAAGAATGTGAACAAAATTAAATGCTTGAAAACCAAAATTGTAAAGAAAACAAATATTAATACTATTCAAAACTTCTAGGGAGATCCCGAATGTCTTCGGAACGACACTTGAGAGTTACTGAACATTTAATAACTTAAGAAGATCCTTTAGAAGCAAAGAACGCAACCAAGCAAATAAATAGCAAACTCAGTTTGATCAAGTCTGTTTATGAGAGGTAATGAAATGTGAAACACCCCTTATGCCCTCTAGTACCGGCTTAAGTGGAATTCTGTATTAGTAAACATGATCCAAAGGGACCAGAAAATCTAACAACACTGAATCCGAGTACGAGGATACTTTTTACAACTACCATATGGAACTAAAAGACTGGTCCTATGGAAGCATATGAACCCACCAAGCAAAACAATAGCTGACATGATGTGATTGTGTCTGCTCATTAGATGTAGTGAAATGTGAAACTGCACTCACGCCACTAGCACTAGCTTAAACAGCTTAAACATTGTTCAGAATGGCTTAGTTAAAATCTGATTTTAAAATCATGACGAAGTGTCTGAAAAATATGCAATGCTCACAATTTTTGCAGCAGCGTACTAGAATCACAAACTGCACGTCTTGATTAAGATGTGACTTACGATATTTTCATTCTAATGTTACCTAATAAAGCATGTTTGCTCTTTTGTTGGATAGCCGTTATGAATAATGTGTTGCTTTATAACATAATTATTTATAAAATGGAAAGCAGCCGACAAAAGGAGATCATAGACTATCCAAAAATCACTTTATATTTATGAATGACATTTGATTACACTTTGATTCTGAAGCAATTTGTATGGAACGCCCTTGCTATTTTCCAATGTTGATATTAATATAATAGCACTTTATGCTGTACATATACCGGTATATGAAATGTTTTTACACATATATACAGTGTTTATACATGTATATAGAGAACTTAAGACTGTATAGGCGGTGATTCCACCTGTATTTGCAGGTGATTTTAACTGTGTATATGATTGTTTCAACCGTATAGGTGGTGCTGTTAACAGTATATGCGGTGATTCCATCTGCATTTGTGGTCTTTTTAACTTTATATGCAGTTCTTTCTACTATATATGTGGTACATTTAATTCTATTTGTGGTGCTTTCAACTTCATATGCTGTGCTTATAATTTTGTATCGGAATTACTTTATGTGCGGTGTTTTCAACTTTCATCTGTATATGAGGTACCTGCAACTGTATGCGCACTTCTTTAAAATTTACATGCGGTGATTTTAACTTTATATGTGGCTCATTGTATTGTATATGTGGTGCTTTCAACTGTATATACGGTTCGTTTAATTGTATATGCTGTACCTTTATATTTATATCCGGTGCTTTCAACTTTATATGCGGTGCAAATAACATTATGTGCAAACTACATTATGAGATCGGAATATTACGAAAGTTAACGAATATTGCCGAAAACATCCGACATAGGATACTATTCGAGGGCATTCTGTGTCTTCTGCACCAGTTCAGGGTAGGCCTAAAGTGCGAAAATAAATGTTTTTTATTACGAAAATAAGCCATATTGTTTGTGATTAATATCTAATTTAAATTATTTTATATAGTTATACAGATACGATCATTTGATAATTATAAAGCAAAAATAAATGCTTTTGTTTGTATGTCAATCCACACCTTTAATGCTTTAGAGCTTTTTAAATTCATTTCTTTGATATATCACTTCCTTTATTCTGCATTTAAGGTACATTTATTAAATCCCAATACCAGTTTGGTATTAATTTTACAGACGTTAACGTATTACATGAGTTTTAATATTAATATTTTTTGGAATTACTTCCCTTTATACGTAATTTTTACTTATTTTAATAGTGTTTATTTTGTTTGATCTAAAACTATTTATTCACTAATTCAAGTTTGTTTTTTAGTAATTGCTTAATGGTTGAATGCAATATTTTATGAATATATGTGTTTGCCTTTGCCTATTTTTTTGTACATATAATTTGGTATATATTCCTACATTATTCTAAGATAAAAGTGTACTGATTGTTTTTCATGCAGTTGACATCTTCATTTATTATAAAATTATTCCAAATATATTCCAAATTCTTTCCATTCAATATGTAAAACTATATACTACATATTTACAGGATAACTATTGACACTCCCAGTGAATCATGAATGTGGTTCGAGTTTGAGCGGGACTTGACGGTGACGTTTAACAACGTTACGTCAGTTCCGGCTCATTCTCGCATACCAGAGGTCTACCATGGTATCCCGGTTCGTCTCGGGTACCATGTCGAACATCTGATGAATGAGAATGGTTCTGGCTGTACATTTCATTTGTTGTTGTATTGAGAGAACGCCATGATGTAGAGAATTACTCGTGATTTGTCATTTTGATAAAGTCTTTAAGACCGAAACGTTAATAAAACAGAGTGAAAACTATAGAGTCTTTGAACAAAACAGTGCTATATTTAGGAAATAATTAGCGATTTTAATCAATACGCGTCAAAATCGGAAACGAAAATAAGCTATATATTTTATTTTTTACATTTTTTAACAACTGTATTTTCTGTTACTTTAAAGAACATGTTTGCACATACTTATATACGTAAATACGAAAAATAATTGATTTTGTACCAATAAAAACGAAGTGAACAGCAACTATTTATGATGTGTGCGTCAAAATCGCCAACGAAAATATTTTTATATGCAAAAATAAGCTATATATTTTATTTTTTACATTTTTTAAAACTGTATTTTCTGTTACTTTAAAGAATATGCTTGCATATACTTATATACGAAGAATAATTGATTTTATACCAATAATATCTAAATAAACAGCAAATATTTATGTTGCGTGCGTCAAAATCGCTAACAAAAATAACCTTAAGTGCGAAAATATGCCAAAATTATGTTGTTTACTTACCTATTGTTTCCTTTGCATTTTCTCCCAATTTAAAGACAATGTTGACATATGTTTATAAAAGTACCCTTGTATGAAATCCTGTGTCAGATGTTTTCGTCGATGCTCGTTATTTTTCGTAATAAACTGGATCTCATAATGTTGTTTAACCATAATGAAGTTTGCACCGCATATACACTTAAAATCACCGCAAAAGAAGTTGAAAGTACCGAGAATGAAAATCGAACCACTACACATAATGAAAAGAGGACCAACGAAAGGTGAAACAACCGCATATACCGTTAAAAGCACCACATACACGTTAGAAAGCACCACAGATAAAGCTGAAATCACCGCAAATGCAGCTGAAACAACCGCATGAAAATGTAAAACCAATTCATTTGCAGTTGCAAGTACCACGTATACAGTAGAAAGCATATCATATGAAGTTAAAAGCACAGCATATGTAATTTAAAGTCAAAAGCAAAACATATAAAGTGAAAATCACCGTATATACAGATAAGAGCACACCGTATACAGTTAAATCTACATATAGTTAAAAGTACAGTATGCATAGTTAAATGCACAGCATATACAGATAAAGGCGACGCATATAAAGTTAAAATCACCACATACACAGTTGAAACGATCGCATACAAAGCAATCAGATGAAAGCATTGCATATACATCTGAAAAGACCGCATATAAAATTAAAAATACCGCACATACGGATGAAAGCACCCCATATACAGTGTTAAGCGCACCATGTACATGTATAAGCACTGCACACACAAGTAGAGGCACTTCATACACTGATATATGTACAGCATAAAGTGCTATATCAACATCAGAAAACAGCTATGGCTTTCCATAAATTTGTATCATTTTAATTATAAATACTCTTAAGTCTCTTGATGTAATCTGGACTTTTGACAAAGACAGGTGAAGCCTTTATCATAGCCTTTGATACCTAATTTAATTGATATTCAGACTTTATTTGTTATGAGTGATGCGTAGTTTGTCTTAGTGTTTTTCTAAATCTTCCAGTATATCCAGGAATATTCCACAACATAGTACAATTTAGTCATTTGTCTGTACAATTTGAAATATTAGAAAATATTCTGTACATTCTGTCATTCTTGTATATGTTTCAAAATGACTACAATAGTCTTCTTTATTTCATATCAATAAAATACATTTCTTATATCTTATCTGGATTTGGTATCACTAAAAGATAACAGTTTTGTCAACCTGGTAAAAGTTTTAAATCTAAAGTTCTTACTTTGAATACCTGCATATTTTCTTTTGTTTGTTAGTTTTGGTTAAGTACCACTTTGCAACAGAAATTCAGTCATGTAATGTTGAGTATTTAACTTAACTAGTGTCCCTGGAATCTGTACCAGAACTAATCAGTTCTTTACAAGTAAGTGCTAAGTTATCCGTATTAAACAGATGGAAAGATAATAGGTAAGGGTAGATTTCTCGGAAGCACAGAGCACCAAAAACACAGCCTCAGAGCCACGCGTTTGCAAAGTAGGCCCACAACAAAAAGAAGATGTAACGGAAAAATATTACAGACGGGTTGCTTCAAAAATCCAACAAGTACATTTAAAATTTATGCAAAGTATAGATAGAGGGGGAGGAAGGGAGGAATGACTTCAGACACGATGTCTTTATCGAATCGTCATGGAGAACATAGGTCCCATCCAGATATCTGACTCAAGACCCTATGATTCCTCCTATTGAGCTTGATAGGTTGGATTTGTATATGTCCTTATAATGGTACTATTTCTAAAATTAAAAAAAAAAAACAAAAAAAAAACATTTCTTATAAAACTTGATTTTTACTCTCAGGAATGACTGCACATATCACCTGTATGATCATCATATGAAACCAAAGATGATAGTATTGTGCATTTCATTGAAATTCCATCTAAAATAATAGTCATGTGTATGGTGCAATATATATTTTAGGCAATTTCTGAAATAACTGAAGAACAATATTTTAAAATTTATCCCTAACAGTATAAATGAATCAGTATGTGATAATTGTGCGTTACGGAAAGAAATCTCTTTGACTGACGAGTAAATTTTGGAAACATATTGTATTCTTATAGTACAACATAACTAATATTAACTACTTTGGAGTAAAATGAAATACCATAAGAGTAACAAAATACTATTTTAGAAAACACTGAGAGACTTTAAGACCAGATCAAAACTGTCTGGAACATTTAAATCTTAACAAAATTTTGTCATTTTGTAATATTCTCATTAATATTCATGAATGTGCAAATTAGTTATTTAGCATAAAAATACTGAAATCTAAAGGTCAATGTCTTAGCTCCATTTTGATACAATATTTATTGTTTTATCACAAAAACTGACGAAGACATGACTGATTATCATTTATATGGTTGTCCTTTCCAAAACATGAACGGTTGCCATGGAAACAGTGAAATCATATATAGTCCAAAAGATTTTTTTTCATCGGAACATTTTTTTGAAAGAGTTGGTCCTGCCGAACAATTTGGTACCTACGAAAAAAGTCTAGGGGTCTAGGGGGATGCATGGTAGACATTTTTGGGCCCCGTACTAACACAATGAAATTGGCGTAGTAGTTTTAAGAGAATAATGTTGTTTTTTTTTAATCATGGACTGACATCCAATGATCTTAACACTGCTAAAAACTAATATTCAGACATAAAACTTCATTTTGATAATGTATACCAAGTTTCATTTTAATTTGATGGAAACTGTACGAGCCGAGTACACAATACTTCAAACACTACATATGCCTCTCGTTGAGCACAAAAAGGTACTCGAAAAGACATCAACAAGAGCTGTCACAGGAGACAGTACGCTCGACTATTTGATGCTGGATATTTAAACTGGGCACATCTGAGGAAGCTTGAGCTGTCACTGGAATGTTTAATGACTCCAATGTGGATGAAGATATTGGACAATAGCTCGAGTCTGTGTTAAAAGTATTAAGTAATTAGAGAGATAAAGTGTATCAAAACATTAAATAAGCATAATTCTAAGCAAATAAGGGACATGATACATGAAATATTAGTGCAAGAGTGATGCACCTTGAGTCATATGATGTTGGTGATGATGTGGAACAACTACTTTAAGTCTGAATCAAATCCATTTAGTAAAAACTGAGACAGAGTGAAAGTGCACCAAAACTTAAACCTGAAATTCAAAATAAAAAGGGGAGATAATTCATGAAATACTGTGCTAGATTTATAGTCCTTATGTCATATGATGTGAGTGATGATGTTGAACAACTACTTTAAGTTTGAATTAAATCCTCTCTGTAATAACAGAGATATAGTGAAAATGCTACGAAATTAACCTTAAATTCTAAGTAAAAGGGAGGCATAAATAATGAAATATTGCTGCTAGAGTTATGGACCTTGTGTCATATGATGTGACGCATATTGAAATGCTACCCTTTACTCTCTTTACTGCTGAAACAAAGGGAGATAAAAGACAATACATTAATTCTAAGAGTTAGCATTTTGATCCCCCTTTTCATTTATACAATATAGTTTTAGCTTCCCGGTATTGCTATGAGTCAGAATCTTATGAGATATACACATTGTGGCACGATTCGTTACGGTTTGTGTCATATGTATATAAATTGATATTTCGGGCTGGGACCACGTTACTTAGAAAAATGTGAAACTGTATTTCTTTTTATTTCATTGCATACTGCAACAGGCATTGAAACCAACAAATGCGTATCTGTAGAATCCTCTATGAATGTTAATAAAATTAACCTCTAAACTGTATCTGCTATTATAAATCTAGTGACAAAGTATCAAGTTAGCATAATTCTTTTATAGGTTTCATGAAGTCAAATATTATAAATTTATTACTTGTATCACATCTCATACAAATATTATTGCTGCATGATACAAATAGTATGCAAATATAACCCCCATATAAAAGAAGGGCGACAGTTCCGACCCAGCCAACTACAGGCCCATATCCCTTACATGCGTACTTTGCAAAACCATGTAGGATATAGTATCTTCATCAAAACACATTACAAACCTTGGCATTCTGTTTCATCTCAAACATGGTTTCCGAGAAAGATCCTGCGTGGTACAACTAATTATGCTTGTAAATGACCTTGTCAAATCAGTGTAAAACAAACAGCAGGTTGACCTGACACTATTAGATTTTCAACAAAGCATTTGATAAAGTGAGCCATGAGAAAGTCCTGTTTAAAATGCATAGCTATGGTATACGTGGTGAAACCCTTAAATGGATTAAGAGCTTCCTGGACAACCGACTTCCATCCGTAATCCTGGACGGTACAAGCTCAGAGCCCATACCTATCTCTCCTGGAGTTCCGCAGTCTAACGTGTGTTTATTCACAGATGACACTGCAATATACATGTCTCTTACCTCTATCAGACAATCAAATACCCTCCAAAACGACCTTATAACAATAGAAAAGTTTCAGCTGGACTTGGATATGGAATTCAATTCTTCCAAGTGTCAAGTTATCCACTTCACAAGAAGAAAACATCATATTCCTTAAAATCAAAAAAGGCAAATCAAACTCCATGGCAGATCAGACTCTCCTCAGACCACAGCTGGAATATAGTTCCAAAGTCTTGTCTCCATACACACAAACCCAAATGGACCAGAATAGAAGCGGTCCAAAGACGGGCAGCAAGTTGGGCTATGTTTGACTTTGGCCGCAACTCAAGTGTCACAGACACGCTTTACAGTCTAAAATGGCACAGGCTAGATCTCCGGTGCATTAACACCCGACTCTCTCTAATGTATAAAATCTCAAATCAACTGGTGGAATGCCATAAGGAAAATTATCTCACCCCCTTAACGAGCCAATAACGTCATTATCAGTAGCTGTTTTACAGGATAATTGTCACCACTGACTACCTCGAATATTCCTTTTTTCCCCATGGAATAATCTTCCACCTGACATTCCCTTCCTTCAAACCCTTGAGCAGTTCAATGCGGCTGTTTGCAACATTGAACATACTTCACCATAATCTTGCTCTTCATTCCTGTTCTTTTTTAATCATTAACAAATGTTTCTTTCCCTTTTATTTGGCTCAAATTTCTTTTATTTTCTACTAACAGTTTTTGTGGCTTGACGCGCACGAAAGTGTCTACGTCCCTGTAAAGGGTTGGTCAGTATCGGAAGATAGATAGTATCAGAAAATAGTTTGTATGAGCGGTTAGAACAGGATCTGACAAAAAAATGAAAGGAGTTCATGTGACTTTAGCCCAAATTCGCTCAAAACACAAATCAAAGAGTACAACAAGATCTTAAATAACAATTTTACCTTTTCAAAATAGACATAATTAAACAATCCAAGCCCTTTGCGCTGTGTAGTTTTAGAAAATAAAAAAATAAGACTAGAATTCGGTGTTCCGTTAGGACCAGCGCTTGCTCCCTGTGAACGTGGAGCGCAAGGTACGACGGTACGATGGCAAAGCGCGACAGCACGATAGCGAAACGCGACAGTACGATGGAGACAACACGACAGTGCGAAGGCGAAGCGCGACAGTATGATAGTGAAAGTCCGTCGTAGTGTTGCGCTTCGCCATCATACTGTCGCACTTCGCCTTCGTATTGTCGCTCTTCACTATCGTAGTGTCGCGCTTTAAAAAATTTACTGTCGCGCTTCACCATCGTAATGTCACCATAATACTGTCGCGCTTCGCCATCGTACTGTCGCGCTTCACAATCGTAGTGTCAACATCGTATTGTCGCAATTCACCATCTTACTGTCGAGCTTCACCATCGTACTGTCGCTTTTCGCCATCGCACTGTCGCGCTTCACCACCGTAGTGTCGCCATCGTACTGTCGCGCTTCGCCATTGTAGTGTCGTGTTTCTCTGTTTACTTAAGGGCCGACTATAATTAAACTCTGTATTGTATAGCATTGTCAACTCTGTCCAATGATCAGATAATTGGAACGCATTTCGGCACGGGTATTATTGAAATGAATTTCACCAGACCTGATCTGATATGATGATATTAAGAAATGTCATACCTTAATATTGTTTGAAATGTATCATTCCAAAATAGGAATCGTTGGTCTATGGCTATTTTACATTATTTACTTGAGGGATAATAAAAACGAATATCACCCAACGGATTGTTATTTATGGACAAAATAACATTGTATTCAAAATTAACTCTCTGTGGAAAAATAAATGATAATGCATTTACATGTAATTAATTGTTTTGTGAGAAAATGTTGTTAATCAGCTCATATATTTCAAGCCATGTAACTTTAAAAGTATATATTGTCAGCTAAAAATAATAAAAATAAACTGTTGTATGAATTTTGCTTATAAAGCTTCTGGGTAAATTTTATGCAAATGTGTTTAGGTCTAGAATACAGTTGTTTGTTTTCGCTTACCCGACCGACCCCTTTTACCACTGACCCTAACGTTTAATTGAAGAAACGTATTGGATAAAAATGTAGACTTATGTTAAACAAGATTATTAGTAAATGAATCCAAAGCACGTCCCTCCGTCTGACCGTACAATTCTATACATTAAAGTTGGCCCTAAAGTAAACAGAGAAAGGTTGGTGAAGCGTGACAGTACGATGGCGAAGCGCGACAGTACGATGGCAACACTACGATGGTGAAGCACGACAGTGCGATGGCGAAGCGCGACAGTACTATTTAGAAGCGCAACAGTACGATAGTGAAGCACGACAGTACGATGGTGACACTACGATGGTGAAGTGCGACAGTGCGATGGCGAAGCGCGACACTACGATGGTGAAGCACGAGAGTACGATGGCGAAGCACAACAGTACGACGGACTGGCACCATCGTACTGTCGCACTTCGCCTTCGTATTGTCTCGCTTCGCCATCACGCTGTCGTGTTTTCATCATCGTACTGTCGCGCTTCGCCTCGTACTGTCGCGCTTCGCCATCGTACCGCCGTACCTTCGCGCTTCGCGTTCACAGAGAGCAGGCGCTGGCCCTAACGGAACACCATACAGGAAAGGTTCACAATATTAGTAACAAGGCACCAAATATAAATTGTTTTCTGCCTATTATACATTTTAACTCATTAATATACTACGAAATATCAAACAACATACATAAACAAATTGAGATTGAAGTACGTTACCATTTACTTCCTGTTGCAATTCAAGTTTAAAATAAGTGGTTGAAACTGGATGACTTGCTATAAATACATATTGCATTGTCTCTCAATTTATTCAAGTGCCGCGCGACGCCCGCAAGAAGTCACTCTGTAATTGTACTCAGGAACTGACTCATGAAAATAAGGGGAACATTCATATAGTTATCTTTTTATATAGCAGTTTCACTCATTTAATAATCTTTTAGTTTTAGAATCAATTAAGATCAGATTAAGTTCCATATATACATTGTTTTTGAAACTTCGTTTTATGCTGAAAGGCTTTTCTAATTGGATACCTGACTTTGTTGTTACTAACATACATTAAATCCCACCAGTATTGTATTAATTCTTTAATCTATTATTTAGGATTTCGATAATCAATGTGTTGTATAAAAGAAAATGTTTATTCCCATCCCAATGCGTAAGTATTTCAACATATTTTTAAGTATATTTAATTGTTCAATTTTCTTCTTCTTAGAATACCACACTTGTCTTCATTGTACTATTTGTCATTGTTAATGACAATTGGTCCATACGGACATTTGAAATAGGGATAGGACACCAGTACTTGAGATGCATTTTGTTTAAAAGCCATTACTTCCAGTTAATGATCACGAATTTTTCGAATTTAGTGTATTGTTCTCGATATAAAAGAAATATATTGAGGAACTTATTTGTATATTGCTTATACTATAACTTAAGTGTCATTTAAGGTCAATAGAGATGATTGTTTTCCCTTGAACGGAACAAGGAACTTTTAAATCATTGGCACTTGAGGCATCGCATGTTGTAAAATATCTTAATATCTTATTTCCTGATATAAATATGCAGAAGAAGTTTTCGAAAGTAAACTAGTTAAATACTCATTAAAAGTCTAATTTGTAATTGTTGCTGACACCACTTGATTATTTATAGTACTTTTTAAACCATTTGAAACTATCTTAGCAATGTCTGTATCTTGATGGCAAATGGAATGCCTAATGGCCAAACATTTGGAATGTGAATGTTTTTCTACAAGCAACAAGTTATCTACATGTACATATATATGAAGAGATTTTACATATACTTTGTAATTTTACTCTGACATCATTCTGTGATAACATATTTCATCAATAAACAACCACACGTTATCCTTATTTTCGACCATTAGTTTACTTCATACTATACTTCTTACCAATCAACCAAGCTTTCAAGGACACATGCCAAAGTAATTTGTTAAGAGGCGGTAGGATATGGCTTATCAAAAGCGCTGCCTTTCTAATTTAGAAAATCCATTAAACAGTTTTTTTAAATTCATCGCATACAAAATTTAAAAAAGGACTTTCTTTGGTTTGTTAATTAATTATGAAGCAATAAAGAAAGAAAATAAAAACAAACCATCATGGATAGTTAATAGATATATTTATAAATTTACTATAATAAAGGCACGAACAAAATAGAGTTATGTTCATATCACCTAAAGTGAAAATGTTAATGAAAATGTTTACCTATAATGAATTAAAAGCAATCATTAGCAAAACAAGCATTTTTTAATTTGTTTTATTATTATTATTTTTTAATCCATTTCTTAGACATTTTTTGTTTTGTTGATGTTTATTTTTATGAAAAATAACTTATAATTTACACAGAAATAAAGCAAATATGTAGCAAACAATATTTTTGTACAATACAATAAACATAATTACATGTATACTTAAATGAAAAGAATCATAAAATTCTAACAGATTTAATGGCAGAATTATTTTATTGTAAGAACGTGAAATAAACAAAAACATAAATGTAAAATCTGATAACACGGATATAAAGTTCAGATAAGAAATAAATAGGAATTCAATAATAAGTTGTAAAATGTGTAACAATTGCATGAAAGTGTCTGATGATAAAGGAGTATCTGACTGACTGAACTGGCCGACAGATACAGCTGAATTCTATATGTATAAAGAAAACTCACTTTCAAAGTAAAGGGACTAATAACAACATATTTGATATAATATTAACAACAAAGACAGATATCAAACAAACAGGAAGGCCCTGTATTTCTTTCAAAATAGCTTAGGATGATGAGTACTTGAAACATTGTAAAGAGTTATTATCAGTGACAAGTGTGTTATAAAATTGACAAAGTGATGTTTGATAAATCAAGTATTATTATACAATAGCTTTTTTTTAGATAAAAGTTTGTTTATTCTGTTGAGTTCAACATTATTTCAGTTAGGTATGAGAGCCTGTATTTACACATCCTATTTATGTTTTAGAGCATTTTCAGTAACCCGTGTTATGAATTAAAAACAAATTACTCCTTGACACACTAATTCAAATCCTTGAAATTAAATTCCTTTTGACCACTATGTTCACTCCTTTTTTTCCATTTTAATTCGCTTTCCTGTTGTAGTTTACTTGGGTATCTCTTTGAGGACTTGTTATAAGAAATAAGGTAGTTCAAGTTCAAATTTTATTGGCAAATCAGCAAATTACTTGCCTTTGGCCATTTACATAGTAATAGAAATATGGCAAAGACACAATTTTACAAAATCATAACAATATATACATGTATACATAAATAACAATACTTTTACTAGGAAACAGTAATATTTGACAGGGTATTGTTGCGTTGAAGCATACCTTCTGTTATAAATTTACAGATGTTTAAGAGATTTTCTTTCTCATACCTGACATAACAGAAACAAATTTATTAAAAGAGGGCCAAGAAACATTGCCCAGATATTTACGTCTTATGTCTCTATATTTGTCACAACACAATAGAAAATGAAACATCAAGTTTTTTCTTTGTGGTATGAGATCCATTTTGAAGGTAAAAATTATCATAGTCTCAATGTGTAGTTTCCGTGAAAGCCTGAAGTTTTTTTATTTTGTAAGTTATCCATTTCTGTAACACCATAAAAAGTAAAAACATAAACTGAAGTGCACATTATCATTTTAATATTTGTTAAAAACAATTAATTGAAGAAGAAAAAAAGAACAAAATATATACAAGAAAAAAGATATAATTTATTCTCTGCACCACCTTACACTGGAAGTGTATATATCATTCAGTAGTTGCAAGAGTGTTATTGGCCCTAAAGCGCTCACCTGTGTACAAGTGTTTATATAATGGCACAAGTACAGAGTTGAGTTTCTTCTGTTAGCCTATAATATATACATGTCACATATATTTTTAAACCTAGGGTAATAATTTGAACAATGACGGTAGACAGTACAACTCTGTTATCAAGGTTCAAGCTGTTATTGATTCAGAGAAGAAGGTTTTCAAAATTTCTTATATATAACTTAAGCCTATAGCAAGTACATGTCACACATAGTGGCGTGGACATATTTGACCTTAGGGCAATAATTGGGACAATTATGGTAAAGAGTCGAACCCTTACATCTCATGCCAAATATCAAAGCTCTAGAGAAAAAGAATTCGAAAATCAGACCGGCAGTTTATATGGAGCAGATTTTTAAAGTTTTTCCTTTTTGGCTGCAATGGCAGCCAGAACTCTGCATGGATAACCTAGATTTGCATTGCAATCAGTCTCCTTATCTAGATGCCCTCGGGCAACATGTCGCTTATGCCCTGTGACACCTGTGACCTTGACCTTTGAGACAAGAACCTTGGTTTTGCAGATGGCACTCCGTCTTATTGATTTAAACATCCATGGCAAGTATAAATAAGATTCCCCTATTCATGTCAAAGTTATAGGCCGGACAAATTCTGACATCACTTTGACCTCCAACTGTGACTTTGACTTTTGAGATAAAAACCTAAGGTTTGAGTGTTACACTCTGTATCGCTAGGGTTAACATTCATGCCAAATATAAACATGATTGCTCCATGCGGATATCGTAATGAACTTTGGTTCTGAAATTAAATGATCAACATGACCGGCACTTTTGACTTTTTTGCCCAACGTCATACAACGTAGCACAGGTTGCTGAAAACAAAAAGAGTTACCAAGTTTAATGTGTATTTTTTTCTAAAAAAATGGATTTAAGAATGTTTATTGACAAAATTGAGTAAAAATAAACACAATGAATAAGCACGGTCGAAATTGTTGTGCATTTGTATCTTCTGTTTTTGGTAATATTTACGGCGTGCAAACTGCACGCACTCTTTGATAACGTCTTTTCCGCTTTTCACATTACAAACAAATGAACGGACGGTGTCACAGAAAGAATACAAATATGATTGAAAAAAAATACTGTCACAAAGGTAATTCATATGATATATTCCAGGTTTTAGTGTGAGCATGCTAGTATTTGTGTGACGTTTATATATTTAAAAAATATTTGCCCTGAAAGTATTTAAATGAGATATTTACTAAAATGTTTTCAGTTACAGTGATTGGTGTAATTAATTTTGATGTCTATAGAGTAACATAAATTTATGACATTTTAAGCAAAAGTCTGTTTTATTCTGCACAAATTTTGTCGTTGTGATGTTTACAGATGACATGAAAACAAACTTCTATTTCATTCGCATAACCAAGTGACAGCACAAGTCACGCAATTACAACAAGATGCATACGGATTTGAGTATGAAAAGGGAACTGCTGTTACACTGAGAACATATTAAAATTTGAGGAGATAAAACGCCGACCTCGTCTAAATGATTTTCCGAGAAATTAGGTGCAGTATTCTACTGTAACTGTTAAAAATAATAGTAGTAATCTACTGTAACTGTTGACAGTACTCAAAGTAAACTACTGTAACTGTTGGCAGTTGTAGCAGTTAACAAATGTTACTGTTGGAAGTGGTAGCAGTAAACTATTTTAACTGTGGAAGTAGTAGCAGTAAACTACATTTTTTGTACTTTAACTGTTGCAGTAGTAGCAGTAATATTCTGTGCTTGTTAAAAAGAGTAGCAGTAAACTATTATAACTGTTAACAGTAGTAGCAGTAAACTATTGTAACTGTTGGCAGTAGTAGCAGTAAACAACTGTAACTATTAACAGTAGTAGCAGTAAACTACTTTAGTTGTTTGCAGTAGTAGCAGTAATCTTCTTTAACTGTTGACAATAGTAGCATTAAACTATCATAACTGTTGACAGTAGTAGCAGTAAACTATTATAATGGTTGAGAAACTACTGAAACTGCGGGGAGTAATAGTAATTCACTGCTGTAACTATTGGAAGTAGTAGCATGATTTGCAGAAGAAGCAGTTAACTAATGTAACTGCTGGCAATATAGCAAGTAATTGTTGTTACTGTTGGCAGTAGTTGCAAATTACTGCTGTAACGGTTGGCAGCAGTAGTAGTTAAATTGTGTGACTGTTGGCAGAGGTTGCAGTTAACAGTAATAACGTTTG
This sequence comes from Mercenaria mercenaria, assembly GCF_021730395.1. NCBI lineage: Eukaryota > Metazoa > Mollusca > Bivalvia > Venerida > Veneridae > Mercenaria > Mercenaria mercenaria. The sequence goes on along the minus strand of NC_069377.1, from coordinate 7,012,124 downwards.
GCAGCAGTAGTAGTTGGATCTTGTAAATGCTGACATTAGATTGAAGCAGTTAATTCCTGAAATTACTGCTGGCAGCAGCTGTATCTTTTAGCAATTGTATCAGTAATTAACTGTTCTTACTTGAGAGTTGTAAGAGTTAAATGTACAACTGTTGACAGTAGTAACAGTTAACAACTGTTACTGTTGACAATAGTAAAAGTTGAGTTTGTTCGCAGATTTGAAACGAATATTTCAAAGTATGAGATACTAGAAATTGCTTAATGTCTTTATAGGTGTACTTATGTCAGCAATGTCATTAAAGGTCTACTTATGTCAGCAAATGTCATTATAGGTCTACTTATGTCAGCAAATATCATTATAGGTCTACTTATATCAGCAAATGTCATTAAAGGTTTACTCATGTCAGCAAATGTCATTATAGGTCTACTTATGTCAGCAAATGTACGCTTAACTAACTTCTACATTCAGTCCAATCAATACATACTGAACGGAAACATAATTCATAATTTGAAAATATACTGTCATGTGCAGTTAAAAAATGCTATGAAATATCATAGAAAACGCCACTCATTCTTGTTGCTTTTTCATCGAGCCAGTTCATTCAAATGAAAATCCAGCAACTGTTTACAAACGTTCTTATTAAAGCATATCATAATAATCAAACACAATAACAAATTGCACGCTGTAAAATTTGTAAAATGACACACAATAGAAATCTGAGAAGGCGCTTCAAAATGCATATACATGTATGTAAGATCCCCTTAGATGCATGCGTTCACTTTTCGCCCAATATGAGAAGCGTTGCAGTCCGTAAATATCCAAATTTTATTCGTATCTGCATCAAATTGCGCTTTTTTGTCTATATACAAATAAAATAGTTTGTTTTCAGTATTGTGGCGATCATGTCAATAACATCATCATAATAAGATTCATATAGAACCCTATTTATGGAATGAAACACAACAAGAGATTTTAATCATTGAAAGTATTCAGGTTAATAAGGCAATTAAAATGTAATACACGATCATGTTATCTTGCAAATCATAAAATCTCATTAAAGTTATATATAACATAATACACGAAGGTGTTTTTGTCTACTTTTAAAAGAACTAATTATGAATTAAAGGTTTTTCTTGAAGGCTATTTCGCCACATTTCGTATAGATAGGAAACCAGGTATTCTTTGTTATTCATCTCTAATTTGCTGCAAAACTTGCGTTTCTAGTACAATGTACTTGAAAGATTGAAAAGCATTAAAGAATGATGTTACAAAATTGACGTTCAGTTTCGCACTTAAAAATTCACATAAAAGGTAAAATGTAAATTTACATAAAATCTGTCGTGATAGCACCATTTCTATTTCATTTACTTGTTGAGAATTTATTAAAGAAAACTAAATTTGAAAATCAAAAACTGTGACCGTTCCGTTTTAATTTTTCATCGGCATGCATTGAATTTCTTCTCTATTTTCTCCACCTCTACCACGGATATCTGTTCATTCAAGAACTTTCTAAATAAAATAAGTCACTAAACGCAGTATGTTATTTTTCAGAAGGTTTACACCAAAGGTCATTTTCACAACACCAAGACCAATATTTTGCAAACTTTGGAAAGATTTCATTTTAGAAGATGAAGAGGAAAATGCTAAATAAGAGTGCAACGTGTAAGGTAGAAACTACAGATTAATATTATACATATGTGAGGATTAACAAAATACATGTTCAGTTTTGCATTTCAGAAATCATTTAATCGCAGATATCACACTGAATACATTTTTGGAAAGCTAAATATAGCATTAAAGGCTGCAAGAAATTAAACCAAATACATTTAAATATATTAAAGCAAAATCATCCTTTCTATTAGATCTTTATGTATTTCATTTTTACAAAGTCATTTTGTAATTTGACTACAGTTTTTCATTACATAGCAGTTATTATAACTTCAATCATCTGTTAACAAACCAAATTGTAAGGAGATAGCTGTTTACATGGAATTGAATGTTTATTATGCTGTTTATGGACTAGATACTTTGATGTGTAGCAAAAAAGTTCATCTTTGATGGTGGTGTTTTTCTGTGATATATTACTGGGATAGTATTACTCTTCAGAAATACAGAGCTGTCAATGCTGCAATGTTGTTGTGAAATTCACAATCCATGTCCAAAAGTGCTTGTTTTACTATACAGCAAAGAAGGAGAAATTGTACTGGGCCGACTCCTATATGAAATCGTTACTGCAATATGATCCGGAGGCATGACGGCAATGTCCCATGGTTCAGAGTTAAGTCCTTTCTCTTCTATGACAGCCTTACTCTGTATGTCTACAACTTTAAGCTTCCGGGTTATCAGCCAGCACCAGTTTGTTAGAGGACAAGACAGCACATCCTCTGATAATGCAGCCATACTTATCTGACTTTGTTCTTATATTCATATCTTCTTTATGTGTTAAGGTATCAAATATGTTCTTCTTCACAGGAGAGACCAGACTAGAAGAGAGACTTAACTTCCCAAATGTGTCGTGTTTAGACAACATGTTTTCAAAATCAGTATTACGTTTAAATGTGTATTGCATATCTGGCTTTGCTAAATGTTCAGCTGCCTTCTTTACTTCATCAGACTTTATTTTGCATTCAGCTCGTTTAACTCCCTGGGGCCGAAATGCGACTATAGGCGTTATATTTTCTACCCCTGTAGCGTCGATTTCCGACTATACGTGCGTTATCAGGACTCCCCAGGACGGCGATTGACGAGTATAGTCGCGGCACCGAGATCATGCTGATTGTGACCTATACTTGTTAATTTTTGATAATCTTGGCAAAAGCATAATTATTTTGCATACTGGGTATTATTTATTAGAGGTTATAATTAGTTCCCTTCTTAAAATAAGTGTTTGCCATTATGCGGCCATGTAAAGACGATATCCACTGTGTTTCGTTCATACTGTACCACAAAGGAGTAAAATAATGTCGTCTGCCAAAACTCTTTCTTAAAATAAAGAAAATATTCATTATCATGTAGCTTCTGACATATCAGTTCCGTCCGACGATGATTCAGACGATGAAATTCCATTATCAGTTAAATGAATGGCCGGAAAATGTTTAGAAGGCTGAAATATTTGTACACTTACATCGAATACGGTACAAACTGAAAAACATGAACAGAACAAAACATATTTTATAAAATACAAAAACAACGTGACTACATAAACATTTGATTGTAAATTTAATTATCTTTCAAAGGTAAATGTATATATTGCAACTTAACTGTCTCATCGCGTGACACAAACCGTTTGTGTACATGTATACATCAAAATTAAACAAAGGCATGATCGATATTCACACAAAAGCGGGTGTCAATTTTAAGTATGCTTTTGTAAAAAGTCTTTGTAAATATTGTATTTCTATTTAATGGAGTTCAATGTCTTTACATGTGAATAAGTAAGCGAACCAGAAACGTTCAAATATTTTCAACGCAATAGGTTCGTTAAAATTATGAATACTTCGAAGTGAAAATAATTTTCTATTTGGATATAGGTTACGGATGAAATAGGATATAAAAATATTTTTTGAAACTTCGAAGATTTTGTAAGTTTATTTAATTTATTTTAATCACCAATGATTCCCTGCATGATTTCAATTGACTGCATGCGCATGAGATTGTGATAAGATCAGAAAATGTTCTTCCACGTTAGGTGGTAATTTTTATCTCGCCGCAGCAGATATATTACGATATCGGCCTCAGGGAGTTAATGTTGATGTAAAGTTGCCCGTTTTGTCGTTCATTTTTATTAGCTTGAAGACTTGACTGCAATTTTTTGATTTCAGTAGAAATACTGGCACATTCATTAATTACCTTCTGAATTATTTTTTTATCGTTGGATTTCTTTTTGTCATCAACATTCTGAATATCTAGCTGTAGTTGATCTAGGCGTTCATTTAGTTCTTTTCGAAATATAAGGATATCCTTGATAATATCAGCATGACATTTATCCATCTCTTTAACCCTTACTTCAGCTTTCTTTAAAACATCTTCTGCTTCTTTCATTTTCTCTTTTAATTTCTTCATGATATCCATGTGTTCCTTGCTGTCTCCTATATCTGCACATTTGTCAGGTATGTAGTCAATCTTACATGTCCTGTGATCCAAGATGACGCAGTCATTACAGCCAAGCGCCTTGTGTGTTGGACAGAAAAATTTAATTATTTCCTTTTTATGCACAGAACATTTTTCAGTGCATTCTTCTGTATCTTTATTGGTAATAACATGTTTACCAACGTTGTCTTTATCAAGAAGTTGGTGATTCCTTGATGCCTTTGTCCTCTTGTGACACTCAAAGCAATTTTTGCATAGATATTCTTGGCATTCCACACAAAATCCGTGAGCTCCTACATGTTGTCCAATGGTAAGACAAGGCTGACAACTGTGGTCAAAGTCCTCTGCTGATCCTAGAGATATTGAGCTTTGAAAATCTGATAACTTGCGTCCTGACACTGCCATTTCTGAAATAGAAAAGAAATTTTAAGAATGCAGGATTTGTGACGAACGAAATATATTTCCATACAATTTTGTATGAAGATCCAAGAAAAGAAACTATCTTTTAAAAGACTTTGGTAGTCCTGGGCTTGGGCTAAGAAGTATTTGCTGTATGTAAATATCTTGGTAAGTGTATGCATACTGATTAGCTCTCTTTACAGAACAGTGACTTAGGCGTTTCATGTCAATCAGATTGGCACTGCTTAAGTTATGGCCAAAACTATGGAAGTCCATAAACGACAGTGTCCTGCCTACGGCGCACTTCTTGGTGTGCATATTTAGTAGGAAAACCATCAAAACATTCCGAATATTGTGCTGATTTCACAACAGATGACATCGTCTTGCTTACTGTCCACTGCCTACCAGACTCTACTACGTCCTGCCTACTGCTTACTGTCCACTGCTTACTGCCTATAGCTTATGCTTACTTCCTACTGCCTACTGCTTACTGCCCACTGCTTACTGCCTACTGTTTAGCACTCTTGTTATTAGTTGGTTGTCACTGTTACTCATGATTTATTAATAAATTATTAAAAATACAGAGTTATATAACTAAAAGTTCTTTATTTTGCCTTTACTCTGGTTTACATATTTTGGAAGAAATATGGGCAGGTATTACTTTTGTCCAATTGTTACTTTTTAATTTAAAATTTAGTTTTTATCTGATTAATTACTTACACAAAAAGATCCTAGAAAGCAGTGTTATTGACACACATATTTCGTGTTTTAGAATTATTGTTTATATCATTATAACTTTTAAGGCTATCTTATCAAAATAGTTTGTAAATTGAATTTTCTGCAGTTGTCTTACAGTGTCATTTTGAAATATGTCTGTATTTGAGCTTTGAGGAATCACAATAAATTTACAAAATTTGAAAAACTGGACGGGAATAAGTTGTTAAAAATTGCAAAACGGCGTGAAACAAGCTCGTGCTTTAAGAAAATACCGTCCAAGTTGAATATCACTATTATGGCCCTAATACCTTAATAGAATTTTTTTCTTTTGAATTATATGATGGCTATATATGAAAGTACATTTGGACATTCGAAGACAAGATTATAATGTCAGGGTAGGTTTCGTCAGGGATCTTACATAATCTAGTAAATCATGGTTACGTGTAGTTATCGCTGTTTAAATACAATGTAATGCATTGTTCAAAAGTTACAGACTGACAAAGGCGGATGTTCACTAAAGTTCTGACGTAAGATTTCGACGTAACGGCGCAGTATGCAGTAGGCAGTAAGCAGGACGCTGTAAGCAGTACGCAGTAAGCAATAGGCAGTAAGCAGGACGCTGGAAGCATTAAGCAGGACGCTGTCGCTTATGAAATTCCAAACAAAACAAGTACAGAACCAATATAAAACCAGAGTGCATACTTTTCCCGAATCGAACCACAGTTTTATAAAAGAGAAAAAAAAGCTCTTAAATATAATACTATCTTTTGCCACGATATTTGCATCTAGAATAACTTGTAAGTGCAGTGATTAAAATTTATTCGTGGTTTGAAGACATGATTCTGTAGTATTATGCTAGTAGATTTCTTCTGTGACTAGAGCCGGCGAATGAAAATGATTTAATAAAAGTATCTTTAGATATTCTATAGGAGTGAAATTTCTAAGTCATCGTTCAAATAATACTAAATATTGTAGACTGTTTAGAATTCTTTTTCTCTTGGTGATCTTAAAAGTGTCTCTTAGAAAAGGAGACCTTAATTTTGACGGCCATATTGTTTTAGGGGAGAAATTTTGTCATTTTTGTGTATTTTATCTTCTGACATTTGATTAAGGATTCGGACGATTACTCGGTTAATTGGATCCGATTCGATTACTAATTGAAACCGATTCAATTTAGCAAAACCGGTAATCGCTCTCAAACAATTAACATCATGAGTTGTACTTTATCTTTATACATTTCTTTTACCAGCACAAAGACCCGCAGTATATTTCCGCTAGAACACATCAACTGAATATAACCAATAGTCTCGGGTTTGCATGTCGGGATACATTAAAAATAAAAAACACCAAAATATGACTTATTTATTGTCACACTGCTTGCAAACGAAAAGTCGGTAAGTTTCTAATGAAGTCAGCTGCTGGAAGTACGTTTATACGATCGTCAGGTAAGAAAACAGGCATTTTCAATATGGCGGCCGATTAACCGGTTCGATTTGATTTCAAACAAAAGATTAACCGGTTTCATAATTAAGAAATCGTCCCAGCCCTAATTTGATTTCAAGGTGGTCAAGTTGATCCAAGTGGTAGTCCAAGAAGTACACAAGAAATCCAACTTCAGGTTAATTACAGCTAAGTTCATATTCGTTGATTTCCCATTTTACCTATTTTAAAAGGAATCCTAGCTTTTTAGCTTTTACTTGAAATAATGTAGTCAGTGGTGTCGTCATCCTAAACATTTAATCTCAGAACCACAATGAAAAAACAGCGTTCGTGTAAATTAAAATTAAGATATCCGTATTAAACTTGTAACCCTTCACGGCAAAAACTGACATCAGATCCGAGTAAAAATGAAACTTGTAAGATACTATTTACTCATGGTTTGGTAAACTTTATGCTTTTGTCTTATTTATGAAAATAAAACAGTGTAAGAAGAAAACAAACGTTTACCTTTTACTCCTAAGGTTGATACTAGATCTACCCCTGAACGTTGATACTTTGATTTTGAGTACACATTTAACTTTCCAATACCTTTCTAACTGAAACAGATAAAAAAAAAACTTCCGTTCTGTTTTTGTAACATTGTATTTTACTTCCTTTCGGAGAAAAATATCTATAAATACCATGTTCTAGATATCTAAGGGATATAATTTTAATTATTAGGTGGTTTGTATCATACCAAAGTTATTGCTCCTTAACTATAAATACATTTTTCCATCTTTCGTACCTGCATAGACGTATATCTTTATATAAAATTCAACGTTAAATAAATGTATACATCAAATTAGCTTTCATAAACATCACATGATAATGAAAACAACGTGATTGTTGCGAAATAGTTTTATTAATCGATTTACTTTTTAAGACTAATATATTTCTTTTGAAAATTCTTTAAAAAAAAAAGACAACCTTCGGTTAGTTGAGATCATTCCACATAATGCAAGTTTACATATGAAAGCTTTATCAAAATGTTCCAATTTAAGTTAAAAGGGGGCATAATTTTGGAAACTAAGTCGGAGGTATGGAACCGGGCTAAGAATTGTCAAGTCATGAAGCCGAACATGAAAACATTCAGCACAATAATTTCCTGATAACATAAACAACTTTTTAATGAAAAAGAAGCATGCATTTTCTAAATGTAAGCCAGAGTTTTTGAAAATTGTCATGTAATGTCATCTCATAATGTCAAAGATATGTGAAAAGTTTGAAAACATTTGGTTAAGGAGGTAGGTTACCTTGTTACAAGGGTAAATTAAAATTAGTTGAACCGCAGCATTTTTTTTAATTTCATCTAATATGAAGTTTTAACTACTACAATCTCAATTTCTTTTGTCTCTGTCCCTTCAAGTTCAGTTTTTATCAAGGTTTGAAGAACATGACCCTCAAAAGGTATTTCATATTGAAAGAAGAAGGAAAATACGGATATTTAACACTTTTCCGTGTATTTTAGTTTCAATGATATCCGTAGAAGTCTGCATAATTGATAATTTTTACTAGAATGCACGTTAGCTTTCTAATATCAGCTTAAAATGTATATGTCGCGGGGCTCGTGTTTCCATGGTAACGCATTTTCTCTCATTTTTAAACAACTATGAATAAAAATACGGGTTTTCGACGGCTTCAGTGCCATTCTGTTAGTGACCGGCATGGAATATTTAGGTAATATTATCAGCAAAATAACAAGCACTTTACATGGTACCCTATTTTTCTTGAAGTTTAAAGTAACCATGGCAACAGAGGCGTTTAAAATAGCTTATATCTTGCTTTTTGACGTAATTTCATATAAAAAGATACTGAATAAGATTATCTTTCTAATTAATGTATCTTTAAAACATATTATTTCTAACGTAAGTTATATTTTCGTGTTATTTGCATTTATTCAAACAAATTTCACAGCTTAGAATACTTACAGCAGTACCACTCGTCTGGTATTTTTTATGGAAAAATCGTTCAGCATGCTGCTATTATTCTCATGGATATTGTTGAAATGAAAATAAAAAGCCGAAGCTGTGTTTCTTAAATAGACCAGTGTCAACGCTTTTGAATTTTACATTTAGATACATAGGTCACGGGCTTCGTTTCCATGGTAACATAAATTTAATTCAAGAAACCACAGTTTTCTACTGGAATTTGAACAATTTTAGATCTAAATTCTAGTATATAAGTAACAAATTATCAACGGAACCTGAAAAACAGGTATTACAAATCAAACTGCTAGATTTTTTTTGAAAATGGCCGTAATAAGTAACCTTTCACCCAACTATATTCCAAATAACATTGGCTATCTTCGTCCATTTTCTTACATTCCGCATAACATTTCAATATAACTACATAAAAGAAGCAAAATATTGAGTATCATTCAGAGCAATAGACCCATAAGAAATATTCAAGCAAATAATGGTTATTTGAAAATAGTTAAAATAAAGAAAATGCATAGAATTACGTACTTTCAAGATAAAAACTATTAATTTTGCGCGGTAACTGACACGTAACGTCATGACGTCAATGACGTCATTTTAAGACAACATTGTTTTGAAGCGTTTCTGCAGCAATTTATTCATTATTTCTGCATTATTAAGCCATAAAGCATCAGATCGAAGACAGGTTCATGATTTGTTTTCAGAAAAATGAATATACAAACACATTTAGTTTGTCGTAAACGTCGTCGTAAATCGTCACGTTAGCTTCCGGTTGGACATGCGCATATACAAATATGAAGGTAACCTACCTCCTTAAGTAATTTCTGAATGCAAAACATTCACAAAACTTCTATGTTATAAAGGGGTATACTTATAACAAAATATAACGTATTGTTATGTAAGTAGTCGTGAGTGATCATACGATGCCAATGATATGAGTTCAGTTAAGAAACCAATGTCGGCGAAAGAATGACAACAAAACTTTTAATATTAGACATGTTTCAAACAGTCGATCTCAAAATCAACATCAAACATTGAAAATATCCATTTATCAATTTTCTTTATGTGTATTATATTAATTGTTTCTAAGTTCTCTTCGAATAAAGCGGACACCGAAGTCGAGTTGGAACACAGATTACGAAACCCGAGTTTGTGTGCACACTCCTCCATATAAAAGCATTTGACTATTTTGCAACAACAAATGTCCTCTACTGGAAGAGGCATTTGGGATATTTGTTGTCACAGGAACCATATATTTATATTGAAATTCAGTTAAAGAACCTGCATATTCTTTGAAACCTACCATTCACGAAGAAATTACATTATCTTTGAAAGTAAACAAAGGATCAACCTGTTGTGACTGGCGGATGTACAGACATACGAACTGATAAAAATATATGTATGTTCTGTAACACATGTATATTTTTACTGTAAATTGAACATAAGAGATGTAAACTGAAATGCTTAGTAAAAGTCAGGACATATATTACTTTTGGTCAGAACAACTTGGTTGAAGATTCGAAAAGTTGCAGTCAGTATCTCTGAGTCACTTTCTAAAATACCTGCATTTAATCTCAAAGTAACAAACCAAAACAAAAATGACATCGCTATACGTCAAGAACACATGTAGCTTTTTTTTGCTAAAATATTTATCTTAGCATAAAGTCATGCAAATATGTTAAATGTTTTATGTTTGCAACGAATTTTCGTTTCTGCCCTGCCGTGTTGGCGTCCCTGCCAGAATGACCACTCGACAGCACGATTAACCTTTTTTTGTCGTGTTACACGACAAGAGGACACGACAAAAGTAGGGCTACTTTTTGTCGAGTTGGTGCCATGTTCTCGTGAAGGTGGGATGCAAAGCGGCATCAAAAGGACATAACGAACCGCAATTATCGTTATTTCATCTTGTTGTCGTTCTCTGGTGCTGGCGGCGCTGCCACACGCCAACATTTTGGCCCAACAAATTATATTGTCGTTGTTTCGCCTTCAAGCTGACATACGCAGCTATTTAACATTATATTCTATTTTTTATTTTATTTTATATTTATATTTTACATTTGTAGTTAGCAATTATGGACAAAATGCAAAGTAATTACATGTCGTTTAGTATCTACTGAGCCAACATCGTCTCCTCCTTATTTTATTTATAGAGGATGAACAAATTGAATCATAACAACAATATAACGAAAGTCTTTTTAGAAATCCCACAAATGGCGTCCCTTTCTCTTGTATGCATAAGGATTTATTACACACACGAACCGAATTTTTAACATTATTGTTTAATCCGTCCGAATGCATTTGGAGAAGGTTGAGTTTCTACGTGCACGTGTACGCTGGCTGTTCTATATCTCTATACAAAACGAAACGCATCTGCTTGAATTTGTCAGATTAATTCAGTTTAGGTTGCTACAAGTTAATTTAAGTGTTTATGTAGGTTAGACATTTAGGTTTTGCAAGTATTTATTTAACAAGTACGGCCAAACTTTGCGCACAGTTTAATTTTCTGAATATGGGCACCTCACGTATAATGGAATAAAAAATGAAGTCATACACGAGTATCCGTAAAAGTATGAAATCCCAACCTCTGTATTAAGTACAGTTAATTAAGTACAGTTAATTAAATATTTCATTGAAGAACGGTAGGTATGTAAGTATATGTAGTAAGCGGTATTGTGATTTTAAATTGATTATGTAGAAAAGTTCGTACAGTTAATAAAAACGTACTGGTTAAAAGTAATTGTCGTAAAAGTTGCCTGTTTACAAATGGATAGAGGTAAGAATAAAAAAAGCCAGTGAAATGTACAAGTTTTGGTATAAATGTATTGTCATATATATAGGACGTTTGTTTGTTTTAGTGTAAGATTAGAATAGCTTTCACCGAAGGAATACCGCTTGTTACAAGACGCATGAGTGGCGCCGAGAGCGGCGCCGTCAAGAGTGAAAATATAAGATACGGTCTTCACGAGAGACAGATATATTTACTTTAAAGTCAAACCTGTGTTAAAGACCACCTCTGAACAGAGACCACCTGGCTCTAAAGCTAAAGATCACGTGTTTTGTTTCCAATTTTAACATTTAGAGTGTATATTAACCTGTGAATAAAGACCATCCCAATAAAGACCATATTTTGGCTCTCCCAAGGGTGGTCTTTTTAGACAGATTTGACTGTACAGTTTATTAAATCGAACAGATATTCTTTTTATTTCACGTTTTGCTTAATTCTTCTAATCATGCTTTCATACACATATAGATTGTTTTTGATATATTTTCATTGCTAAAACAGATTCATTTCATTCTGATAGTCCTGTTCTTCTCAGATAAACATCTAAGTAGTTACTTTTTTGTACTGACTAAATTCTCTTTTCTGAACGTTTGAGTTCGGAATAAACCAAAGCCTCCTACTCGCGGGATATGAAGTCCGTGCTATTGACGGAAAGGTCAATTAGTTCTTTATAGAAAGTAAGTAGATCGCGTCTATACGATTTAGACACGGCAATTAAAGTTCGCTTATTGGACCATGTTACTGAGTATATAAAGTTTCTTTTCATTATACATTGTAGTTACAATGCCATACAAATGACAGAGAAGATACAAAATGTATATCAATAAATGTTGGTAGATTTAGGTATGTTTTAAGGATCCGTACTTCATGTTACTTTTAGTTTCATTCAGTAGTTAAATTGTAAATTTCCTGACAACAAAGTGTTACAAAAAGTGTTTGTAAAAAGAAGGCATACCCAAAGACATAACTGGGTATGTAGCTGAAACAGCAGAAGACTTACAAAAGGGATTGGACATATTAAAATCTACTGTGACAAGCGGAGACTTAAACGGAATGTAGATAAAACCAAATTTATGATAAGAAAGGGGGACGAAACAGAAATGATTACAGTTTCACATATGATATTATTCAAATTGAAATTGTTAACAAGTTTACATAATTTAGTTTTAGTTAAGTTATGTGTGATACCCAGCTGACATTTTATTAAATATAATGTGTTTTTAATGATTACCATTCAAAACTTGTTACTGAAGGAGCTCTTATCCTGTTGTAAGGGCCCGTTTTAGCTTATGTCTTGTTGGTATATTAATATACTTGTTGCAATTTAATCTCCTTTTGGGTCCTTTCAGTTTTGCACATGGAAGAAGAAGGTCGTTTGCAAATAGATGCGAGGGTTGATTTTGCTTCTTCTCGAAGGAATCCTCGATTGTTTATAGCACATTCTCTAATCAGCCCCTGTGTATATTTTTAGAATGACTTGATAAAACCGAGGTTTGCGGTTTTATGATTTGGACAAACATTCAGAGAGATGTGTGTTATTTATATAGACTCAATGAATGTTATGTGATGGTTGAATATTGTTTTACACATTTTTTTTTCTGTTTAAGAACTTAAATGGATTCATACATGTCCTAGAACTCTGTTGACTGAATTACAGAAACATTTACTTTACCTGATGTTATTATAACATGCAGTAAACTGTTTTCACACCAAATTATATTACTAGTATATCTTATTAGTGTTGAAATTTAATTAGATTGACTATACTGAGAGCTGTGACATTAGTTATAACAAATAATAATTCAGGAAAACTTGATGAATAAAAAATAACATTAAAAATTGGTTTTAACTAATCATAAAATCAAATCACATATTGTTCTGTGTTAGCTCTTGATAATTGGTGAATGTAAACAACAGATGACACCGATACGAAAATAAACCATCTGTTATTGAAGCCTTAATTAGATTGAAATCTATATCAATAAAAAAATACATATTAATATGAAAGTTACATTATGTGATCTGTCAATATAAAACAATTTTCCCTTTTTTGAGAACAATGGTGGAGAGATCATGAAAAACTGTCTTAACTTTGTAAGAAAATTAATAATTTTTTGTTTAAACTAAAACATAATAAGTATTTATCCAACTCAATGTGACCAATCCAGATGTTGAATGTTTGATCTCAGTGACAGTTTGACTAGAGAGAGTAAATCAGAAATAATTTGTTCTCGATCCAAATTTTGTGGGGAAGTTGTATGACAGTTTACATTACTTCAGAGACTCATGATACATAGCCTAAATAGGACTAAAATGATAATAATGCTGCAACAAACAATAAAGAAAAAAAAAACAAGTAGAATCTGTCAGAACAAATGTTACAAATTTATATATGTAACAAAAATTAAAAACAAGATATTTTTTGCATTTTTTTTACTATCATTCAAGATTATATAAATAATTATTATGTGTAAAAGTTACTAAATTCAAACTTAATTTTCCGTCTTCAAAAGTAGAAATTGTAACAAAATACAATTCATTTATTATCATTAACAAATATCATATAATAACATCGTGGAAATTAATATTTAAGTTTAAAAGTTTGTCCAGCACCTTTACTAGGTACATTCATAACATAGCTTAAAATGGGCTATAAAATTACAACCCATTAATATTTTAAGTTATACTATCGTATATATATAAAATCATGCAGATGTTCTTATTTTAACTACCCATTTCGCCAATTGTTAAGACATTTTATAAGCATTTCTTTTACAAAGAATAAGTCTCATAAATATATATACATGATCAATTATTACATGTATATTCCATTTATGATTATAGTAAAAAAGATATGAACAAAATGCATCAAATATTCAACCATCTCAGTTAATATGCATACTAGTGCCTTAAATATAGACAAATTTTGCAACATTGGCCAGGTACATCATTTACTGTGAGATAAGAATGTGCAAATGCAATCCTTACAGTAATTAACTCTATGTGCTATAGAATTCTACTGTCCGAAAATCTCTGTTACTAATAATAGGGATGACCGCATTGAGTTTGACGTAGTGATACCTGTAATCTGAAAATGTGCTATACTTGCTGATGTTTAATATATGGACTTAATTATTCTATGCTCATTTAGATATTGTGAGAAAAAACTTAAATAGTTTTTTAAGATTTTTGTTGAGTGATTTAAATCTGTAAGTTATGCAGTTTATATAGCAGGGAGGTAGGCTGGTATTATTTTCTTATCTTTAATATAGTTTGTATTTATTGTACGGATATATCTGTGTAATTACCGAAGGATTTCAACATTAAATTGATTAATAGCTTTTCTATTATACTTTGCAGTTATCATAATGACTATTTGTTTTGTGAACTACTACAATTTAGTCCTGGAGTATTGAAGTGTTTATTTGTGTGTTACTGGAAGGTGTACACTTAAACGAGAGGTAAAAGAGCAGGTCGATATTTGAAGGTAATATGAATTACTGAATTGGTAATATGTCTTGCAAATTTATGTTTGTAATTATGTGGTTTCCCACGCGAATTTCGGTAACAGTGCATTCCTTTGTAATGCAGTGTTAAAAATAGACATGTGTAAACATCCATGCAATCAGTGTAGCAGACGATTTCTGTATACAAGTGGCGAGTTATTCATGTAGTCTGTTAAACTATATGTAGTACAAGTTAAAGCATACCAAAAGTTCCTTCTAGGGCACATCTTTATAAATATAAAATGACCATCTTGTAAAATTTTGGTTGCAATGTCTGTTTTATACTGCCAAAAAATACCAGGTAAGTATTTACGCTAGTTATTTAACATAAATTGTAAAATCAAACAACAAATTAAATCTGTTACCTCTTTCAGTAGAGTAAATACGGCAATAAGACATTGACCCGGTTAATGTATTATGATTCGATGTGTGAATTCTTGCACATAATTAGAGGGTCACAATGGGGTTTGTTTTCACATATTAACCATGCATTAGAAGGTAACGATAATATTTGGTTGTTTACATTTAAAGGCAAAGAAAATCTTCTATATAAGTGACCCCCCCCCCCCCCCCCCCCCCCCCCCCCCCCCCCCCCCAAATACCAGACTTTTTAATCCCCAATATACAAGATCCTGTCTGGTCCAGTCTGATAAGGGTCCATAAAACCCCTGTAGACTTGACATGTAGCGTAATTATTGTCAGAGAATCATAAATTTTATTGCCTACAGGTAAATTGGTTATTTCCTGTGTTTTGCATTTTATTAATTGAAATGCTGTTGCTTTTTAGTCTTTTTTCAGCATGTACACAAAATTATTTTAATTGATAAGATACTAATTTTGATTGCTTAGTCATGTTGAGTAATGTCCTGGCCAATTAAATTATAACTCTTATAGCAAAGCATTTCTCACTATAAAATAATTATTCAAAACTTAATAAGAGAAATTACAAGTTTGTTTATTCAATGATTATGATCTTTTTATCAAAAGTAACAAAATAAAAACAAAAAGAAAAGATAATTGCTGGATTTTATTAGAAATTAAAGAAGCGTTCAGTTGCATTTTTAATACATAAAGAAGGTTTATAGACAGAAGGATGTTATATATTAAAAATGCTTAATTCCTCTTGTGTTGTCTAAGTAATGTTAACTTTCTTTTATGTATAAGAAAATCTAGTAATAAAGATATATCATTGTTCAAAATACACAATAATTTATTACTTCTAAAAGCTATGTGCCTGAATGCATTTTTTATATTTTTGATAATAAAAAACAGCAATAATGAGATGTAATTGTTAAAAAACTTACTTTATTAAAAATATGATAAAACACTGTTGTATCTTATCACTTTGTTTATTTAGCCCTAATTCAATCAAGCTTTCTAAACTCGTTATAAAGGTGAGAACTGATTTGCTATAAAGGTGAGAAATATCACCTGCAATTTATTTACTGCACAGTAGCTACATTTTGTATACAGTAGCTTATTATGATAAACAGAAGCAAGTCTACCAATGGTCCTGACTTGTGTATCGGCCCTTATCGCCAATACGCAGACCTTATCATCTCCATAGGCCACATACCAGGCATACCAGAATCAGTGTCTTTAAATTTGCTGATATATGTCTATCTAGTGAATGTACATATGTTATGTTCAGGAGGAAATAAAAGAATCAATTAATCATCCTCGGGTTTAGTATTGTGTAAGTCGCCTCAATTGAGAAAGAATAGTTTAACGTCAGAGGTTATTTCTAAGGTCACGGAGTTTCATTGGCCAGCTTGTAATTACAACAGCTTTCGGTATCAGTAGCTCAGTCAAGTGTGACTTGTTGAACTATAATATTCCTTCTCAAGAGAAGGAATAACAAGTTAAAGCATAGCAAAAGTTCCTTCTAGGACACATCTATATAAATATATAATGATCATCTTGAAAAAAAATTGGTTTGCAATATCTGTTTAAAATATTGGTCATCAGTGTGCGGAACCCCAGAATTGGACACAAGGACAAGACTATTGTACCATATTGACATTCCGTATCCTCCCGTTTAATCAGGGAGTCAGTGGCGCAGTGGTCAGCAGTTTGGACTACGTCGGCGATCCGCGTTCGATTACCGGAACCGGATCGATTCCCGGTTGCGGCTGATATCCCGACTAGTGTTCAGTACTGGGTGATTTACTTTAATTTGGTACTGTTTCCAACAGTATCAGTCTAGACTGGATGCTGGAGAGGTAAATGACGCCTGCCGTGAGCTCGGCTGGAAATAAGTTGTTCCATCAGGTGAGGACTTTCGTCAAGAAGAAACTTTACTTACTTTTTAAGAGCACCTGGGGGCGTTACATTTTGCACGAAGAATGCGTTTATTTCTGTACCAAAATACAAAAAAAAAGAAAAAAAAGAAGAAAAAAACACTAAAATTTAAAGAAAAGAACTATGTTGTCTTATACTGCCTAAAATGTCAAACAGATGTTTTATGTAGACAAGCTTACTGTTGCTGAGTGGCTGCTTTTTAATTTCTGACTTTTGCAGCCACTGCAGTTCGACCGTCACAATATAAAACAAACTGTATACGTCGGATTAGTTCGACTAGTATTTGTGCTAACATAAATTGTTAAATCTAACACCAAAGTAAATACGTTACCACTTTCAGTGGAGTAAATACGGCAATAAGAATACAATGGCTATACATATTTGACCAGATCAATCCAATTCCACATGCTGCGTGAATTTGTCACATATAATTAGAGGGTCGCAATGGGATTTGTTTTCACATATCGGACCTTGCATTCGAAGGAAACGATAATATTTATTTTGTTGTTTACCTGTAAATTTGCTGATATATGTCTATCTGTTTGTACACATGTTACGCTCTTCAAGAATCAATCATCCTATGTTATCCGTGGAACGCGTTCAGTCAGAGTCGCCTCAGTTAGAAAAAAAAATATGTTTAACGTCAGAGAATATTTCTAGGGTCACGGAGTTTGATTGGCCAGCTTGTAATGACAACAGATTTCGAGGTCACTTGCTCAGTCAAGTGTTACTTACCGGCCCTAAGTATTCCTTCTCAAGAGAAGGAACAATAAACACATGAAAGAGTCTATTATTCATGATACCTGCTTACAAACAGAGGGTTTAAGCAACTTTATCTGAAAAGTATTTTCTTCTAAAGCGAAGTAATTAAGCTTCCATTTCACACATATATTAAGCAATGTTAAATTTTCATGAGCACGGATCAAGTAATTAAGTGCGCATGTGTGAGGAAAATAATTAGGTTCACTTTTCAATATACCACCGTTTCTTGCAGTATGTTTGTTCTTAGTCCTGATGGCTAATGTATATGGTTTGTATAGAAGAATATTGTTAATAAAACAATCAAATGAATAAATATAACGCAAGTTGGCTTCCTACAAAAAAGTAGTTATAACTTGTTGTCATTTGTAGAAGGGTGACTGTTTTTCAGATCTTAATCTATAGTTAGCCTTTCAGATCTTAATCTATAGTTAGCCCAATTGCTAATGTCTGACTGTATCAGCCAGTACTGGCTTAGGAAAAAGGGTACCATCCTTATCCTTTGTATTGGATTGTAACTGGATTTTGAATTTATGATTACTGCTTAAGGATAAACTTGTGTTGGATGGTATTTGATTTTGAATTTATGATTAATGTGTATTGACTGTGTTTCTCCCATTTGGTTATGTTAGATCATTTAAGAAAATGGTTGCCGATTATATCCATTGTGTTGGATGGTAACCGGATTTTGAATCTATGATCAATGTATATTGATGAACTCTGTTTAGCCCATTTGGCTGTGTTCGATCATTTAAAAAAAAACAGGTTGACCATTATATCCATTGTGTTGGATCATAACCAAATTTTTGATTTTTTTATTATTGTACATTAATTGTTTAGCCCATTTGGCCATGTTTGATCATTAAAAAAAATAAGTTGCCCATTACATCCATTGTTTTGGATGGTAACCAGATTTTGAATTCATGATTATTGTAAATTGATGAACTATGTTCAGCCCATTTAGCTATGTTCGTATTTTCAAAAGAAATCACCTTTAGAAGTCATGCAGACGATAAATAACACATATGAACAAAACAGCGATCAGGGGGCATGTATACAGGTGTTATGAGCGTGTCAGGGACGGCAATGAGTCACTAGACGTCGCCAAATAACCGGAAGATCTGAATGGGTACGTTTACACAAGAACGTCTCTCTTATTTCCAACGCTGAAAGATAAACTCCGAGGGGTCCATTTCCAGGACCTTGATCGTTTGAAAACTGAATGTAAAAATACATTTTCATCTCTTTCAAAGGACTTGTATGTTGATGCTTTACGTATATAGGTAAAAGACATAAGAGCGCTGTATAGAAAATCGAGTAAGTGAGAAACGTCATCTCGAACGTCAATAACGTCAGTGACGTGCGGCGATCGCTGCAAGCATGCCTTCCGTATATGTCGATATCGGTAAAACTATGCAGCATATCTTATCGATATTCTGGACAATTCTTCAAATAGATGAAGGTACTTCGGTAGGCATTTTTGTTTATTCCGGGGCCCTTTTATAACACACGATTTTATGGCTACAGTGACATTACTTTTGGATCAACCCTCGTAATAGTTAACATGTGTAACTGTTAACAGTAGTTTAAGTTAACTGATGTAAACGTTAGTTGTAGTAACAGGTAATAGTTAACTACTATAACTCCTGACAGTAATAATAGCTAACTAGGGTAATCAAAATAAACTAATTCACCTTCCAGCAGGGGTAAGAATGGTAAACAACAATTAGTTTCAGTCCTTAGGGGCAATTTGTGTGGGTAGGTTGAAGAACGAGAAACTATGAATATTTGTGTTAGGCATTACAGTAACAATATTTCGTTCAAATTAAACAACTTACATGTATTTTATTAATTATTAAATAGACACTGTCCTAAAATGTTCAAATTATTCCTATTTGTCAAAATCTGTAGCTTCCTCGGCCGTGATCTATTACCTATATGTGCTCATAGTGTTAGAATGTCCTCCTCACAAACTACAGGCCCAAATCCGAAATAATTTTTCAGGAATATATTTGGATTTACCCTCTTCCAAGATTGTTGAAATCGTTCTGACAAGTAAATGCATATATGCATATGGCTTCCAGATTCCCCCCAAATAGCAGAAACTTTTTAAAAAATTCCTGCACGAAACTGTTGGACCTATGTTCAATAATAATTTCACAAATTCTTTTTACAAATTTTAGTGGGAGATCCAGCTCTTCCGATTCGGCTGCACTGCACGAAGAAGGTGTTGTGGTAATTGTCGCTATTTCAACTATAGTTCGACCTTGACGGAATGATATACTTTTTCAATTGGGTTATATCGTTTTTCGGTGCATTTTCCATAGAGTAAGTTTGTATGTTTCTGTTTACCTTGAACTTTATTATATCGCTGGCGCAACTGGTAGAGTGTAATGATTAAAAACCATGAGGTGCGAGTTCAAGCTCATGTTACGACCGTTTTTTTCGTACATTATTTTTATTTCATTTTAGTAAAGAATGTTTGAAGCCTCTTTTTCAAAACCATTTTATATATTTTAATAATAATCTTTGACTTATTTTTTCCTTGTTTCTATATTTTTGATATATTTTACTACTTTTACTTCAATTTAATTCATGTCACATAATTTCAACTTCACTTGTTGTGTCTATTCAGCTGTGTCAGTCTCGTCAGCTCGATGATGTATCGGAATCCGAGTTAAGCTCAATGATCACCGTTGCTGGAATATCGCCTATAGCAATATATAGTGTGCAATGTTTATCGAAACAAACGATTCTTTTAATGTGAACTTACCAAAGCTCGAACCTCAAAAAGCGAGTTTGTTAAGCCAATACCATATGCTTTGGGACATGCATCCGTTTACTTTCATCGATAACTTATACTGCTTTACTATGTAACACATATATGTCCCTACTCTTTTTGGACGAATCAACTGTCCCGCATAAAATAGTCATGGCTCAAAATTCGCTGTCGAACTATACTTTGTATATAATAAACAGAATATTCCAGTCTTTGTCATGGATATGAATGTTCTTCTCGTATATTGCGATAAAAAAATGGAGTTCAGTCGTGGCTACACCACACATGAAACATTTTATTTTCATACTTTTCGATGAAAGTGGAAAACATATTCATGCAAAAAATATATCATGTGTTTCATAATTACTGAACTTTTCTAGTGTATTAAATCACTTAAAACACATAATTGATTTTTATGGGATAACCTAAATGAATAAATAGATTGCAGTTTGAACATCTACCATTGTTGAAAGATTGTAGTGACTGGAGTTTTCTAATTCATCGAAGATATTGTAGATATTCATTATTTTGATTCAGAAGGAAATGTACATTCAGATTTGTTCTCTCAGCCATCAAATGTAAAAAGAATCCTATATACAACTTATATACTTAAGAAAAAATAATTTTCAGTAAACACGATAATGTTACATGACTATAATACAAATAATCGGCTAAGTCAATAGGGAAATGCGAGGTTATTATGCATATCAGATATGCTGACTGATCGACTACATGTGTGCCATTGTTTTCTAACTTAGAATAACTTAAATATCAGAGAACTTGTCAGACATGATGCAAAACTTTCGGCTATAATAATTTGTGTAAAAAAAAATGATTAAAAAATTGCCTGATTTTGGAGAATTCACACACCACACAGGACAGATAATGATGTCATTCAACCACCAAAACGTAGCAGAAACCCACGGACTCGACATATAAATGATGACTTTGTGTGTAACGAAGTATTTTTTTTTCAAAATGAAGGCATTGCTATGTTGTATAAGAGTTAGGATAGTCAAATTGACCTAAGACATCAAATAGTCAGACTATGTAAAACTATCCTTAGGTTTATAACCATTAAACCTGTGTGCACGCATCATTTACAAAATAACTCGAATAGCAAACTATCTTTACTTTACTTCCGTTTTTTCAAATTTAAAGCGTTTTATAAAGGTCACTTTATACATGTTGATTACAGGTTTGTGACGTTTTAAAAGTGATATCACTAAAGAAGTGCGTTTTAATGCTAATCATGATTTTGATATTGGCTCAGTTTGTGATGGTTGCTGCCGGTCTTGGCATTAAACATTCAGGTAAGACTAGCAAACAAACATTTGTGATAACTAGGAAGTGAAATAAAACATTTTTTTATTTATTTTTATCTCTCATTTGTAAAAACAAGGTAGGAGATAGAAAAAAAGAAAATTAGGAATAAAGTAAATCTTATGCTAAAACGAAGTCAAAAGGGCTGTCGATCGACAAGAAATCAAAGATCGATCATCAGATTCTTCAACGGACATGGAAGATTATCATCATAATTATAACGAATGGTAAGATCAACATTATGGACGATAAAAATTCTCAAAATACTATATTTATTTACATATAATTAAATATGTATTTTTACAGACAAGTTTTAACACTATCTTTCTAGCTTCATATGATTATAAATTTTCAATGCACGTGCTCTTGCTTGTAAGTGAAATAAGTATTTAAAGACAAGTATCGAATTTCGTCAAAAACGAATTCACTAAAATTACTATTAAATTCATTATCTTATAAAAGTGTTCAAATGAATATTCTTCTTGATCCCACAGCGACACAAGTAAGACTCCGTTTTTTCTTGCCTACCTAGCGGGGAAAGTATACATTTATCCGAGCACGTGCCGGGGATAGATATTCCTGTCTTTCCCTAGGGAAAAACCTTGTCTAAAATAGCGTGCACTAAGGTGACGTCACATAGTACTGGTACCATGGTGACGTCATAAACTTTATAAATAATATCAGGAAATACCCAAACCTATTTGTCTCCACGATCTATTTTGAACATGATAGGCAAGAAAACTGATCTAACATGTCTGCCTGTGTAAGACAGCTGTTTTCCCTACCCTCGGGACAGCATGGATAAAAAACCTCGCTAACGCTCGGTTTTCCATTCCACACTGTCCCTCGGGTAGGGAAAACCCCGTCTTACACAGGCAGGCATGTAAGATCCTTATAAACTTGTTTATTTCAGACAATACGCCAACGGAACCATTTCTTTTTATAACAACCTGCAACTACACACATGTCCCCATTAATTGTGGCACTAGGTCGACAATATGCATACATTCAGTACAGTACGGGTACAGGGAAGGCTGCGAACGCATATGTTGTAGCTATAATGCCAGTGATTGCATCGTGCATGACAACAAGTCGAAGAATTTGCATAACATCCAGCAAGAATGTTCAGAAAAAAGAAGTTGCAATGTATCATTGGATGGAAAACAGTCGTTATGTTCTACAATCAATGCAGTTGCATCATACATAGTTATGCAATATTCGTGTCCTTCAAGTGATTCAAAGGGTAAGAAAAGCCTGATAATAAGTTAATTTTATATGAAAGTCATCATCAAACCTTTCATACTGCTAAAAGATTTTTTAAAATCGGACAACTGTTGAAAAAGATATGGCAGTTTGAAATTTAAGAAAATGGCTGATAATAGAGGCAGCCATTTTAGTGTGTTTATGACGTCATTTACGCACTGCTGCATGAATACTTCATTTAGCAAATAACCTTTTAAAAGACTAATTTTCATATGCTTCATGAGTGTAAGGTGTAAAACATGATAAGTTCTTTCACTATAGGTGGAAAAAATAGAGAAACTATTTTACAGTAATAAGTAAATGTAGTTCAGATGTGTATTTAAAAAATAATAAATCCGCCATTTTGTTTCTTTGTTGCCATGGAAACAAAATGACAGCCTATTTGACCAAATATTTAAATGCTCATACCTTTCTCATCTTTACTCCGATTTTGAAAATTCTTTCACTTCTTTAAATGATTTAAGAGATCCCAGCTGACAAAATTAATGTTAGAACAACATTGCCTTTCCCTTTCAGGTACGTTTTTTATTTAACTTACTTAATTAGTTTAAATCACGATGATTTTTGGCTTTCAAAACGACTTTTCTTTTATCAAAACATTTTTTATCTAGGGTGTTTATGAACGGACAATTATTTGAGACATAGCATATGCTTGTTTCTGTTTAACTTGCCTTGTGTTAGTAGACCAAAACAAAAGTGAAGCTATCATTTATTCACCTAAAGATTTATTGTTATTCTGTCTTTAAACAGATTTAAGGCCGTTTCCGTCATATTTTATAATATTTATTATCTAAATGGGACTTCTATATTCAACAACCAGTCAATAAATTTTATTAAAATCTGCCCTGGGAAATAACCGTTTCATACTTTGATTATTATCAGATATCTATTATTTCAAATCTAAGGTAAAGTAATCCATATTAACTTCGAAAGAGGATAATATAGTCAAGCTGCTAGAATCTTGAATTTCTTTTTTTTTCTTTTTTTTTTTTTTTGTTTACTCATATTGCAATACATGTGTTGTATATTTTGAGACCTATATATTGGCAGCAGACATATGTTTCTTTCCATCTATCGGTTATTTCATGAACAAATTTCAACTTTAAAAATTATACGGGCTTTAATTTCTAATAAATTGTCATAAAGCAGTTCTAGATTTAAAGATGTACCGCATTTTGAATTTCCGGTGGATGACAAAAATATTATTTAATACATTTTATTTCGTTTCTTTTTACAAAATACTGATCATTACGCAATTAAATGCTCTATTCAAATCGATCTTTGCATATATAAGCATTTTCCGTGACTAGAGGTAGCCGGTGCTCTACATAATTTTATTCGGCTCAAATAACAGTTTTTGGATAATTCAGTGAAGAAATCAGATTGTGAAATTTGTAGTACATTCAAACCTGTCTGTAAAGACCACCATTGGGAGAGCCAAAATGTGGTCTTTATCCACAGGTTAAAATACACTGTAAATGTTAAAAACTGGAAACAAAACATGTGGTCTTTAGAGCCAGGTGGCCTCTGTTCAGAGGTGGCCTTTAACACAGGTTTGACTGTAGTTAACAAGATATACATCTGTAATAAGTAATGTTTTATTGAAGATTTATTTTAGAAAGAGTGATTATTATTTTGGTCGATAAAGAATTGGTATTTTTACTAGCACTTTTTTGCAGCTATTGCAAATAATAAGGCGAATATTGTTCTTATTGCTGCTGCACTTACAAGTTCCATAGTTGCTATTGTTGCGATCGGATGTCTTGTTGTCTTCTTAGTGGTGAGATTTAAACGGCGACACCGTATGAGAACAGGTACGTAAACTAGCTTTAATTATAAGATACAAGCTTAGTGGATATTTCTATACAAACTCATACTGAAGATAATGATATAAAATTGTTGTTGTGCTATCTTAAATTCTAGTTGAAAATCTACAATCCAATCTGAAGTACATTTGTAAACTGTTGTGTTAGGATAGACCAAAATCTAGGTCAACTCGACAACATTAGCTATGGATAGCTATTGACCGACATGAATAACAAGTATATATAATAACAAAATAAAAGTGTACGTGCATGTATTAGGGTTACAGCATTAGCAAATCACAATAAATATTAATACATACAAATTTGATTTAACCTGAAATACATCTGTTAATATTGGCCTAGGCCTAAAAACCAGTTAAAAGCATAATGCAAGCAACCAGCACATGTACAATACTAAGCAAAGTAATAATACAAAGGTTGACAGAGGGTGGAAAAAGGTGGAAAAAAGGGCAAGAACTGAACCTAGCAAAAACAATTGAATTAGAGCAACAATCTGCCCGTCCCACGAGTTAATCAGACAACGGAATTGATTCACTCCCGTTACATACTATGATTATTATCAGATATTCCCCTGAAACTAGTGGAATGAGTTCCATAGTCTGGGAAAGATATGAGACCGTATCTTCTGTTTCTTACTTCAGCCGTGTTGGTGTATCTAAAAGAATACGATTTTTTTTTTATTTTAACTAAGTCGTGGAGATAAGATTGTGACTGCTTATTATCTTGAAAGTTTCTATGGTTGTATATCATAACCTTCTAATTTTTAAGGTTGGAATTTGAGATTTACTTAAAAGCCTGTCGTAATCTGACTGGTAATCCTTGTACATGAATCGTAAAGCTCTTTTTCGTACGTTTTCTTTCTTTTTTGGTATTTACTTCTCCACAGAAATGCTTTATTAATGGACGGAAATTGAATTCTGCCTTTTTTATATGTAAAATGCAATCGTAGGTACGCTATATTGAAAATAAATGATTAAAATATTAAATGTCCGTATACTGATTACATTACATTTTTACAAACATTGTATTTGATATTACATATTAAAATCTGTTTTAAAGGTGCTTTCAATTCACCGTCCATCAGTCAATCTTGCTCAAACACAGAAAATCATCCATTGTTGGAAGGAATGGGGTCAAATGAACAGCTTTTAGAAAAAGGTGAATATTATGTACATTGTAACTCCATTATACATTTTGTACTTTTTTTTTCTTGCATGTTGATATCAAATATGATTAATGAGTCGCCAGTACATAGCTTGTGTTATATTACAGGTTAATGTTCAACGCATATTTACTGGGCTAATAAGTAAATCATTTAAAAATAAAACTGTGAAAATTAATTTCTTATTTCCTCAGAACATCGGGAAATAGTTTTGACTATTGATCGGCAAAACATTCAATAAGTGTATACTAGAAATTACATTTTGAGAAAACACAATCCTTAACACAAACTCTATACCAGTTGTATTTAATCTTATTTCTTATTATCTTGTAGGCAGAAGACAATGGATTAACTGTATAAAAATGGAAGATGCCACTAACAGAAGAAGGGAAGCACACCGATTGCTCAATATGAGAATATTACCCGATCAGTCTGAACTTGAGTCGGCTTGCTGCGCATTCGGGAGGCGTTCCGAAATATGTTTAACTATCTGCGATACAATATCCGAGTATATCAAAACACAGTCGACTGAGATTGCTGACGTATGGGCCGCATACAAATGCATCGATTACAAGAAAAATAACAAAATTAATATTGTTTTTGTTGTCATTACAAGGAATAGCAATGTTGGCGTCAACATAAATCACTATAACATTTATGAAAGGAACACTAAAGTTTACAACGAAGAAAGTAGAATAGTCTTGGCAGAAGTGGAAAACGGTCAGCAGAACGATGATAAATTTACGGAAGAAGAAGTGGAGGCATTAGAAAATTGCATTTCCGAAAACGCAGACACGTTAATGGACAATCACAAAAATTTAAATATCATATCCCCAAGTATGAAAAAATCTATAGCTTTTGGCACAAAAGATGCTATGATACACGATAAGTTATGTATTGCTTTGTATGTTCATATCAAGGGTTTAATACCTGTTGCAGAACTTCCCTTTCCATCTGACATTTGCGGCTATCCGACTGATGTTTTAGAAGATGGTTTTACACAATTTGGTGGTGGACCATTGGATTTTCATCAGAAATTAAAGATGGGATTAGCAATTCATGCTAATGTTAAAAACAACAACGGAGAACTACTTGTAGGAACACTTGAAGGATTTCTTGACCATCCATCATTTGGTCTTTGTGGTTTAACATGTGCACATGTTGTTGTCTCTGGCGATGAAATGGAGAAAATTAAAAACTTAGGATGCATAAGCTTAATGGAAAATGATAAACAAGTGTTCCAACCTGTTGATCATAGAGCACTATCATTTGGACGAGTAGTTTCTGCTGTTTACACCGAAGGTGGTAACGGTAGGATTGGAATGGAAGTCGCCCTTTTCGAGATATTCGATAGACATCCAGTAGATGGTTCTTTTCCTACATCCAAAAACTACCGTGACATAGGTAGGCTAAGACGTTACACCTAATTCAAACGGCATAATGGCTTTCAAACGGGGATTTCAGTTTCTATTCCTTTTATATTATAAACTGTTTCTAAGTTTGTCAATACCATGTAATAGCATGAATGAGTATCAGGAGTAATACAACTTAAATTCTCAAAGATAGAATTATATTTCCTACTGCGATACATAAGCGGAGACATTGTATTGTAATCCATGAAATGAGGAATCAAGCGACTAATTATTACTGTTTAAAGTATGATACTTTTACGATCAAACAAATTCTATCAATGTAAGAATCATATCTGAATGTACGGTGGTATGTTTAGGACATGCAATTATTTTTTTAGATTAAATTATCTCGTGCGCACGACATCTTATTTCGAGCGCTCGACATCTTATCTCGAGCGCACGACATCTTATCTCGAGGGATCAACATCTTATCTCGTGCGCACGACATCTTATCTCGAGCGATCAACATCTTATCTCGTGCACAAGACATCTTATCTCGCGCGCACGACATCTTATCTCGAGCGATCAACATCTTATCTCGTGCGCAAGACATCCTATTTCGAGCGATCAACATCTTATTTCATGCGCAAGACATCTTATCTCGAGCGCACGACATCTTATCTCGAGCGATTAACATCTTATCTCGTGCGCACGACATCTTATCTCGAGCGATCAACATCTTATCTCGTGCGCACGACATCTTATCTCGAGCGATCGACATCTTATCTCGAGCGCACGATATCTTATCTATATATTTTCAGGTCCTTTGTGTGTATTTAGGTCATCAGTAAAAAATACGGACAAGTTGATAATTAGGGTCCCGCCTTTTCCGACGTTATTTAAACTTCCCACAAGTACATGTACAAGTTTATCACATCATTTGGGAGAGCAGTGCACATAATTGGTCATCCTGTCTTCAAAATTAAATGAACATAATCAATGATGCTTTCTGCATGTTAGAATAGCGACAAATCGCAGTTCGACTGATAAATTCGCGCAGAAAAGTTATAAAATTGCATGCATGAATTAAGGGAAATCAAGGAAATTCTTTAATATATGGACGAGGCCTACATACTAAATCTTTTCTTTTGTCAAGGACTTAAATTTATTTCTTCGCGTCGTCACTGAATTTTTGCTGCCTTTTTTATCAGTTTGCTTATTTAAATTATAACCTTGCAACATGTGAAATGGTTGAAAGCATAATCGAAACAAAAGCAAAAACGATGGCAGTCGTATGTTTTTACTGATGATCTGAATTCACACAAAGGGCCTAAATATATATTGATAAGATGTCGTGCGCTCGAGATAAGATGTTGATCTCTCGAGATAAGATATCGTGCGCACGAGAAAAGATGTTGATCGCTCGATATAAGACGTTGTGCGCACGAGATAATATGTTGATCGCTCGAGATAAGATGTCGTGCGCACGAAATAAGATGTTGATCGCTCAAGTTATGATGTCGTGCGCACGAGATAAGATGCTGATCGCTCGAGATAAGATGTTGATCGCTCGAGATAAGATGTCGTGCGCACGAGATAAGATGTTGATCGCTCGGGATAAGATGTCGTGCGCACGAGATAAGATGTTGATCGCTCAAGATAAGATGTCGTGCGCACGAGATAAGATGTTGATCGCTCGAGATAAGATGTCGTGTACACGAGATAAGATGTTGATTACTCGAGTTGAGATGTCCTGCGCACGAAATAAGATGTTGATCGCTCAAGATAAGATGTCGTGCGCACGAGATAAGATGTTGATCGATCGAGATAAGATGTCGAGCGCACGAGATAAAATGTTGATCGCTCAAGATAAGATGTCGTGCGCACGAGATAAGATGTTGATCGCTCGAGATGAGATGTAGTGCGCACGAGATAATTTAATCTTAAAAAAATTAAATGCATGTCCTAAACATACCACCGTATGAATGTAACAAACCTACAACAAAAGTATTCATAGTGTCCACTGAATGTGTCCATTTCAGACCTTTCAGAATGTCTTTTTAGAAATTTTCTACTGCTGTATCAGTGCACTTGCAGAGCAATTCAGTGTTTAATGACAGTTGATTGTCAATAATGGATGGTTCACGAATCATTATTTATTAACATTTTATTCTATGATAAAATTTCTTTATATTTTAAGGATTTGACGACAGTAACCCTATGGTTTTCGGTACAGGAAAGGTGTGTAAAAGGTCAAATATACGAAAACGGTCTGAGGTCTATAAATACGGAATAAGTACTGAAGTCACAAGAGGGAGTCTTGGATTACTTGGATCTGTAGTCAGAACAACGGAAATGTCTGGTCGTTCGGAAGCGCTTGAATATCGTCTCCACAACCAAATTCCAGTGCTGAGGATAGATGGGAAGGATTTTGCTTTGCCAGGGGATTCAGGGGCACTTGTTTTCTTTGATGATAACTTTGGAGATTCCGTAGCTATAGGTGTCGTTGAAGGAGGTCAAAACAACGGCATAGTGTTTGTTACACCTTTGTATGATATTCTAAGTGCTTTGGACTGCCCTCCTACAATGAAGAGGTTTATCCCGCTCAATTCAGTTTCAACGGACTCAGGGATGTTTATGGAATGTGATGACACAGAGTACATGGATATGTGAAAACTATCTTTTAAAACAAAATCAATGTATCGTTTCAGCCAAATAGATGTAATATAATACACGGAAAGCCCGAGCGGGGCCTTAGGCCCCGCGAGGGCTAGAAGCACCTTTAGATAACATGTATTACGTATGTGAAATATATGAAATAGTATTTAAAACAAATGGGATAAATATTTCCAATACCATGCAAATTGAATTTCATCTCCAGTTGACATCGGGGCCGACATTTTGAAAGTCTTTATTATTTAGGCGCTTATTGGTCAAAGTTATGCGCAATGGCTCATTGAGCCTGACCGGAAATGATGACTTTTGGAAAATTTAATTACGGCTATATTTACGACCAACAAAATGTGTATATTTATCTTTATCTAATTATTTAGAAGGAAAAAATACGATCACAAATTCGATAAATTTGCGAGGAATTTGTACGCCCTAACTGGAAGCTTTTGTCAGATTCTTGTTTTTCTAGGAACTGATGAATTAGCATAATAAACTTAATGTTTTTTTTTAGTATTGTAGTTTAGACATGGATTGTGCTCATTTTTGAATTTTTGTTTTGCTGGTTGAGTAAATGAATAACGGTGACTATCAGAAACCGATGTTAAAATGCCTCGAATCCAAGAGAGAGTTAATTAAGAAATAATATATCTCATCCAGTGATTTGTCGTTGAATAAATCATTGTTTGGAGTTCAGATGCGGAGGAATTATATCACGAGGGCGCAGCCCGAGTGATATAATAATACGCATCTGAACGACAAACAATGATTTATTCAAGAGCAAATCACTAAATGAGATATATTATTTCGATTCTAACACGTTACTAAGGATTTAAGTACATCCTTGATTTGCCCGTTTTCGATCGGTTTCTTTTCCAGCGCGTCGCTTTGCCGTTTGACGCCATGACGTAATAATTGTGACGTCAGAACAGTGATTTCTTGTATAATAATTCACTGTTTTCTGCCTTCTTTGTTTAATAGGAAAATGAATCGGTTCGTGTTAGAATCAGAAATAGAGTTTAAAAAACGAACTTGACAAGTTTATGTGTATCAACAGTACTATGCATTAGGTTTAAAGTACTACATACAGTGTATTCAGATAAACATAGTATAAATGTGACAGGCTCCTTTATTAACAATTAACTGTAACTACATAACATTTGATTATGAATAAAGCTCTATATGCGAACTTAATCTAATATTTAGTAAAGTAAATAACATTGGATTAAGATTTTATACATTTGAAGTAAAGATAGTATTAAGTATAAGTTTAAACTCAATTTTGATTAAAGCTTTAAGTTAATAATAATTCTGTGGGTAGCCCCCTGGACAAAACATACACTGGTAGCATGAGGGTTGTTGCACATTTCATTACCTTCCCTGAACAACTAAATTAAACTGCGTCTGCTATCGCTGTGGTTGCACATAGTCTAGACTTATTCAAATTATTTTACTGTTTTATCCACCAAATTTATACATAACACAGTTTTTCATGAACTGCATCTTTATTTAGCTTTTTAACGGGCTTTCCGCGTCATAGGTGGCAAGTAATTTCATATTAAAAAGTTTACAATTATCGACAGTTCAATTGAAATTTTTCTTAAATTGTTCAATTGCCATAAGTGTATCAATTCGATTACGAAATATCGTCAACCATTTTATTAAGTGTAATTGTTGAAAACGTAAACACCTTATCGGAAATATTTGCGGTATTTGTATATATCGACGCCCCATAATTAGAAGGGCTTAAGTGCTAGTTATGCCCTTTATGAATTATACATTTTTTGAAAGTACATACCAAGGGGCATAGTTCTATTAGAAAATTAGAAAATTAGAAAGTTTTTCAGAATCATAGTAATAGAAGGGCGTATCTGCACTTAAATGTTGTACTAGAAGGGTCGACTTACGCCCTTAAAATTAGAAAGCGTATCTGTCATAAATAGTTGTTTCTTTTTTTTTTTTTTCGTTTTGCCGAAAACTATGATTTTCCACTTACGTCCTTCTAATTCTGAGGCGTCGGTATATCTCTATATATTTTTCAATACATAATTATGGCTATCTCACATGTCACAGGAATATTTTCTTCACCGCAATAGAATATTTAAACTGTTACTTGTAGTCACTAAACTAAATAGGCTGTAATTCATTAGGGTTTCCAAACAGATGTTTCATTTCATAAACAAAATGTTAAAAGAATTCAAAACGAGGTAAACATAATGCTTTATATGTAAACGCCATTAGAGCAGGCTCTTCGATAAGTCCTATCAGTCAGACTAAATATCATCATATATGTACGTGCAGCTGTTTTTAAATTGTAATTGTATCTAATGTTTTTTTTTTTTTTTTGTTTTTTTTTTTTTTTTGTTTGTTTGTTGTTTTTTGTTGTTGTTGTTTTTTTTTGTTTTGTTTTTTTGTTTTGTTTTTTTAGTGTTTGGTATACAGTAGGTAAATTATAAACTTGCAGCTTGATGGAATAAACTATCTGTTATACAAAGGGGAAGGAATTTAAGCATGTGAATTACTGACAAACGTTTAAAGTGTACTATTATTTTGCACCATTTTTACACGTTACTTTGTCCGAAAATCGGAAAATCTTAAGTGTTCATTACATATGATTAGATATGACTTAATGGAAACTGTGACTGAAATGTTTGTTTCTGAACTAATATGGAAAGTGAAAACCACGACTTTGTCCGTCTTTAGAGCTTTTATCTTACACGTGTGTAACATATTTCTATTTTTCGCTAATTCAATACAAGCATCTCTGAAAATCTGAATATATCACCACTAAAGAAAGAGCAGAGGTCAATTCTTTTAAGTATTAGTTTAGTCATATGATCATCAAACATGCCGTGCTGGTTCACTGTGTGAAGTGTAGTAAATTTATTCAATTCATAATGCTGTTTTTAAGTTTTCCTTAGATATTGAAAAAAAAAACAGTTCTTTGATGAACCTTGTAAGATTGATTTTTTTTTTGATATTAAAATGATTTTAATCAATGGAAAATCGACGGTCTCAAAATAATACTATTCATTACTAGTGGTGTATTGGGATAAGGCATTGTAATTCCTCTGCTTTATGACATATATCTTATTCAAAGTGTATTTCACTTTTTCAAAAGTGCATGGCATTGTTTCACTTTCATTGTATTTCTCCTGTGTGTTGTAGCCTGATTTTACACAGCTTCTATCTTGTCTGGTGTTTATTACATTACTTGTAATAAAAAGATTTGTATCAACATTTCCAATCGGATTTCGGTTAATGCATTAATAAAACTTCTAATAAAACCAGATAGACAACGTTCATGTGTTATTATCTTTCCTGACAATTTGAAAGGTTTTGCGTACTAGTCTTCTTTCAACCGCCTCAGTAGCCTAGTGGTAGAGCGTCCGCTTCGAGTGCGGGAGGTCGTGGGTTCGATCCCGGCCGCGTCATACCAAAGACATAAAAATGGTACTAGCAGCTTCCTCGCTTGGCGCTCAGCATTAAGGTGATCGTGCTAGGACTGGTAAGCCCGGTGTCAGTATAATGTGACTGGGTGGGGTATCAAGCCACGTGTCTACGGCGTGATATTCCAGTGAGGCAGCACTATAAGGTTGGGAGAGGGATAACGCACAGGCCGCGCATGGTATTGTTATGCGCATGTGCAAATATCGTGTAAAAATAGCCATCTAAAAATAGCCATCCCAAATAAAAGTCTATTTTTAGATAACTAGCCTGTTTTCTGTTTTCAATTAACATCATGGAATGGGATGAGGAATTCACTATGAAGAATGACTCTTATTACGGTTCATTTGTTCTATTGAGGCAGCAAAAAATGCCATTGACGACTTTGAATATTTTACTTCTTCCTCATTTTCGGAAACAAGATCGACAAGACACTTCGGACAGTTTTGTATAGAAGGGAAAGAAATTATTGTTAGAGTTCAACACTAATTTCAGACCCGAAGCCGCCCAAGTCATGAAGTATGTTAATAAGTCGTTTTTACGGCAATAGTGCATTGAAATAAAACAGCTATCTAGCATGCTCTGTATTAGTAGTCTTACTCTATGTAAACATTCACGACTGTTATCAAAACTAGAAAGAAACAGTAACTTAAGTGCAGACAAGTATGGTTTGAGGCTGCGTTTTTGGAACATGGTTTTCCCTGTTGGATATTCTTCCTTGTTTGTATCAGTATTATAGATAACTATGCCCTAACTGTTGTCATGGTTCGATAGCTACGGCTGACCCATGGCATCTGTGAGTACTATGGATAACATGCTGCTCCGCATATTTTTGTACTTCAAAAGCATCATGTAGCTGGAACATGGTATATATGAGTATTTTAGATAGCTATGCTCCGACTGTTGTCCTGGTTAGATAACATGGTATATATCATTACTATGTTCACCATGCTCCAACCATTGTTGTGTTTCTGTTACCTCAGCGGAGCATTGTAAATGCCATTACTATAGTTATCCATGCTCCAACTGTACTGATGGTTCAGTAACAACAGCTTGAGGACGGTATATATAAGTACTATAGATAACCATGCCCAAACTGTCATCATGGTTCGACAACAACAAGCAGAGCATAGTATTTATCAGTATTATAGTTAACCATGACCAAACTGTAGTGATGGTTCGGTAGAAACAGATTGAGCACTGTATATATGAGTACTATAGATAACCATGCCATAACTGTTGTCATTGTTTGGTGACAACAGCCAACAGCTGGAGCGTTATTTATATCAGTACTATAGTTAACCATGACCTAACAGTTGTAATGCTCCAGTAGCAAACTGTAGTGATGGTTCGGTAGCAACAGATTGAGCACGGTATATATGAGTACTATAGATAAACATGCCCTAACTGTTGTCATTGTTTGGTGACAACAGCTGGAGCATTATATATATCAGTACTATAGTTAACCATGACCTAACAGTTGTAATGCTATAGTAGCAAACTGTAGTGATGGTTCGGTAGAAACAGATTGAGCACTGTATAAATGAGTCTTATAGATAACCATGCCATAACTGTTGTCATTGTTTGGTGACAACAGCTGGAGCGTTATTTGTATCAGTACTATAGTTAACCATGACCTAACTGTAGTGATGGTTCGGTAGAAATAGATTGAGCACTGTATATATGAGTACTATAGATAACCATGCCATAACTGTTGTTATTGTTTGGTGACAACAGCCAACAGCTGGAGCGTCATTTATATCAGTACTATAGTTAACCATGACCTAACAGTTGTAATGCTCCAGTAGCAAACTGTAGTGATGGTTCGGTAGCAACAGATTGAGCACGGTGTATATGAGTACTATAGATAAACATGCCCTTACTGTTGTCATTGTTTGGTGACAACAGCTGGAGCATTATATATATCAGTACTATAGTTAACCATGACCTAACAGTTGTAATGCTCCAGTAGCAAACTGTAGTGATGGTTCGGTAGCAACAGACTGAGCACGGTATATATGAGTACTATAGATAAACATGCCCTAACTGTTGTCATTGTTTGGTAATAACAGCTGGAGCATTGTATTTATCAGTACTAAAGTTAACCATGACCCAACTGTAGTGATAGCTAGCAACAGCTTGAGCTAGGGAATATATGAAAACTATAGATAACCATGCCCCAACTGTTAACCATGTTTTAACCAGTGTCGTGGTTCGGTAGCATCAGCGGGAGCGCGGTATATTTGAGTACAGTAGTTAACAATGACCTAACAGTTGTAATGCTCCAGTAGCAACAGCTGGAACATGGTATACATGAGTAATATAAATAACCATGCACCAACTCTTGTCCTGGTTTGATAACAACAGCATATATCTGTACATGCAGTGTAGTTAACAATGTCCCAAATGTTGCTATTGTTCGATAGCAAAATCAGAAGCCCAGCTTAGTTAACACCAACTGTAGCATAGCATGTATCATTAGTATAGTTATTCACGTTAATAACAACTGGAGCATGGTATATCTGAGTATCTAAGATAACCATACATTGACTTTTGCCGTGGTTAGGTTACAACAGCTAGAGTTTGCACGTAACAGTACATGTACTATAGTTAATACTGTGCCAATTGTTGCTTTTGCGACTGGAGCATGGTTTAAAAATTATATATCCATGTCCTGACTGTTGTCCCGTAAACCCAGCTGGAGAATAGTAATTACTAAAAGAATTTGTATCCATTTCCAAACTGTACTAATGATTCGATAACAAAAGCTGAAATATGGTATATATCAATATTATAGTTCCCAATGCCCCAGGTGGTGCATAATATATATGAGTATTTTGGATAACTATGCCATGACAGTTGAGTTGGTTTGAACCCGTCTGAAATATTTTTCCATTACAGCTTATTTTTGTTGTGGGACTACTATGCAAATGCGTAGCTCTGGGGTTGTGTTTTGATGCTCTGTGCTTCTGAGAAATCTACCCTTACCTATTATCTTTTGGTTCCGACATCTGGATCATGGTATTTATTAGTGCTATAATCATCCATGCTCAAACTGTAGTTATGGTTCAGTAACAACAACTTTAACATGATATATGGGTACTATAGATAACCATGTTCGACTTGTTGTCGCGGTTCGGTTAAGTACAGTTGGAGCATGGTATATATCAGTACTAGATTTAACCATGATATAACAGTTGTACATAATGCACAAGAAGCAACAGACGAAACATGGTATACATGAGTAATATAATTAACCATGCACCGACTCTTGTCGTGGTTTGATAACAACAGCTAGAGTTTGCATATATCCGTTCAAGCACTGTAGTTAACAATGTCCCAACTGTTAATATTATTCGATAACAAAAGCTGAAGCCTAATTAACTCTAGCAGTAGCATGCATGGTATATATCAGTACTATAGTTATTCATGCCCCAACTGTAGTGATGGTTTGATAGCGACAGTGGAAGCACGATAAGTATGAGTACTATCGATAACCATGCCCCAACTGTTGTCATGGTTAAGTATAAACAGAAAGAGCACGGTATATATCAGTATTACAGATAACCATGTTCTGGCTGTTGTTGTGGTCCAGTGATAACAGCTTGAGTACGGTAAATATGAGTATTGTAGAAAACAAGATAACCATGCCCCAGTTGTTGTCAAGGTTTGGTATCAGCAAGAAGAGGTATATACCAATATTACAGATAACCATGTTCTTGATGTTGTTATGATTGAGTAAAAACAGCGGGAGCAGGGTAAATATGAGTACTATAGATAACCATGCCCAAACTGTTGTCATGGTTTGGTATCAACAGGAAGAACATGGTATATATCAGTATTACAGATGACCATGTTCTTGCTGTTGTTGTGGTTCAGTAACAACAGTGGGAGCATGATAAATATGAGTACTATAGATAACCATGACCCCATTGTGTATATCAGTATTATAGATAACTATATTCTGGCTGTGGTTCAGTAGCGACAGCGGAAACACGGTATATATGTGTTCTATAGATATCAGTATCACAGATAACCATATTCTGGCTGTTTCTGTTGTTCCGTAACAACAGCGGGAACATTGTAAATATGAGTACTATAGATAACCATGCCCCAACTGTTGTCATGGTTTGGTATCAACAGGAAGAGCATGGCTGATATCAGTATTCATGCACCAACTATAGTGATAGTTTGATAGCGATAGTTAAAGCACGGTAAGTATGAGACTATTAATAACAATGTCCCAACTGTTGTCATGGTTTGATGTCAACAGAAAGAACACGGTATATATCAGTATTACAGATAATCATGTTATGGCTGACAACAACGGGAGCATGGTAAATACAAGGACTATAGATAACCAAACCCCAACTGTTGTCATGGTTTGTTAAAGTGGCATTAGGCGCATCTAATACTGCATATAGTGTGTTTTGGGTGAGTGTTCTATAAAAGCAATTTTCGGCTGCTGTGCATTTAGATGTGTTAAAT
This sequence comes from Mercenaria mercenaria, assembly GCF_021730395.1. Taxonomy (NCBI): domain Eukaryota; kingdom Metazoa; phylum Mollusca; class Bivalvia; order Venerida; family Veneridae; genus Mercenaria; species Mercenaria mercenaria. The sequence goes on along the minus strand of NC_069377.1, from coordinate 6,973,842 downwards.
TAATGATAATGCCGCATTAGTATTTGAAGTTGATGCTTTAAAAATAAAGAAATCGGACGGATAAAATAATATATATTTTTTCAATCTTCTGCGCAATGATCTCCCTTACCTGAAAATGGAAATTTCTGAAGTAGAAGGGAAGCAACTCCTGCTTGCAGTTTGACGTTTTTTAAAAATACTGCCCCAGTCAAAATAAGAAAAGTCATATTTGGAAATTTATTATTTTGTACTGGTAACAGGAAGAGTTTGGTATGTTGGGTTAAAAGCTATAATTTCCTCCATCCTTTTTACATGCACATCTATTTAAGCTTGATTTTTACTTGAAAAATGCATATAATTCCACTTTAACAGGAAGAGCATGGTATATATCAGTATTCATGCACTAACAGTAGTGATGGTTTGATAGCGATAGGCGTTAGTTAAAGCACGGTAAGAATAATTACTATAGATAACCAGGTCCCAACAGTTGTCTTGGTTTGATATCAACAGAAAGAGCAAGGTATATAACGGTATTACAGATAACCATGTTCTGGCTGTTGACGTGGTTCAGTTACAACTGCCCTAACTGTTATCATGGTTTGGTAACAACAGGACTAGCATGGTTTATATCAGTATTACAGATGCATATGTTCTGGCTGTTGTTGTCTTTCGAGATGTATGAGTACTACAGATAACCAATCCCTAACTATTGTCATGGTTTGGTATCAAGAGGAAGAGCATGGTAAGATAACCATGTTCTGGTTGTTTTTGTAGTTCAGTAACAGCAGTGGGAGCATGGTAAATATGAGTACTTAACAGAGGGATCATGGTGAATATGACTACTGTAGATAACCATGCTCCAACTGTTGTCATGTTTTGGTAACAACAGGAAGAGCATGATATATATCCGTATTACAGATGGCCATGTTCTGGCTGGTGTTGTGTTTCAGTAACAACAGTGGGAGCATGATAAATATGAGTATTATAGATTATCATGACCCAACTGTTGTCATGGTTTGGTAACAACAGGAAGAGCATGGTATATATCAATATTACAGATGTCCATATTCCGGCTGTTGTTCTGGTTCAGTAACAACAGTGGGAGCATGGTAAATATGAGTACTTTAGATAACAATGCCCCAACAGTTATCATGGTTTAGTAACAACAGGAAGAGCATGGTATATATCAGTATTACAGATGACCATGTTCTGGCTGTTGTTGTGGTTCGCAAACAACTGCTGGATCACAGGAAATATGTGTACCGTAGATAACAATGCCCTAACTGTTGTTATGGTTTGGTAACAACAGGACGAGCATGGTATATATCAGTTTTACAGATGGCAAAGCTCTGGCTGTTGTTGTGGTTCGATAAAAACTGCTGGATGACGGTAAATTTGAGTACTATAGATAACCATGCCCTAACTGTTATCATGGTTTGGTAACAACAGGACGAGCATGGTTTATATCAGTATTACAGATGCATATGTTCTGGCTGTTGTTGTCTTTCGTCTTTCTTTTGTTGTTGTAAATATGAGTACTATAGATAACCATGCCACAATTGTTGTCATGGTTTGGTATCAACAGGAAGAGCATGGTATATATCAGTATTACAGATAACCATGTTCTGGTTGTTTTTGTGGTTCAGTAACAGCAGTGGGAGCATGGTAAATATGAGTACTTTAGATAACCATGCCCCAACTGTTGTCATGGTTTGGTAACAACAGGAAGAGCATGGTATATATAAGTATTACAGATGACGATGTTCTGGCTGTTGTTGTGGTTCAGTAACAACAGAGGGATCATGGTGAATATGAGGACTATAGATAACCATGCCCCAACTGTTGTCATGGTTTGGTAACAACAGGAAGAGCACGGTATATATCAGTATTACAGATGACCATGTTCTGGCTGTTGTTGTGGTTCAGTAACAACAGTGGAAGCATGGTAAATATGAGTACTATAGATAACCATGCCCTAACAGTTATAGTGGTTTGGTAAAAACAGGAAGAGCACTGTATATATCAGTATTACAGATGACCATGTTCTGGCTGTTGTTGTGGTTCAGGAACAATAGTGGAAGCTTGGTAAATATGATCTATAGATAACCATGCCCCAACTGTTGTCATGGTTTGGTAAAAACAGGAAGAGCATGGTAAATATCAGTATTACAGATGACCATGTTCTGGCTGTTGTTCTGGTTCAGTAACAACAGTGGGAGCATGGTAAATATGAGTACTATAGATAACCATGCCCCAACTGTTGTCATGGTTTGGTAACAACAGGAAGAGCATGGTATATATAAGTATTACAGATGACGATGTTCTGGCTGTTGTTGTGGTTCAGTAACAACAGAGGGATCATGGTAAATATGAGTACTGTAGATAACCATATTCCAACTGTTGTCATGGTTTGGTAACAACAGGAAGAGCATGGTATATATCAGTATTACAGATGACCATGTTCTGGCTGTTGTTGTGGTTCAGTAACAACAGTGGGAGCATGGTAAATATGAGTACTATAGATAACCATGACCCAACTGTTGTCATGGTTTGGTAACAACAGGAAGAGCACGGTATATATCAGTAGTACAGATGAACATGTTCTGGCTGTTTTTGTGGTTAAGTAACAACAGTGGGAGCATGGTAAATATGAGTACTTTAGATAACCATGCCCCAACAGTTATAATGGTTCAGTAACAACAGGAAGAGCATGGTATATATCAGTATTACAGATGACCATGTTCTGGCTGTTGTTGTGGTTCAGGAACAATAGTGGAACCTTGGTAAATATGAAAACCATGACCCAAGATCTTACGATGTTTGTAAACCACATCCCCATAAAAACGGGTTTAGAAATACCTTCTCGCAGAAGTGTCTTAAAATTACTATGGAATTTTAAAACTAAATCAGAATTACGATAGTAAAATTTAGCAAAATATTTACGCAATTTGTAATAACGGTAGCCTTGCTGAAGAAGTTTACTTGTAATATATTGATTACGTTCATTGAAATACTTGACATGACTACACGCTCTGGCAAACCGAATTAATTGAGAAGTATATACCCCATAAGATGTAGCCTGAGGTACATCCCCATCCAAATGGGGAAAATTTACAATACTAAAATTAAAATCATCCCTCTTGTCATAAATTTTGGTATGTATAATATTGTCATAAATAGAGAGATGTAAATCTAAAAATGAAGCATCAGTATTCGAATTGTTAGTTTTAATTAACTGAAGCTCCCTAGGATAAATAGTACCCACCAATTGACCAAAAAACGGATTATCCATATTAAGAATATCATCCAGATAGCGTGGTGTATTATTAAATGCAGTTATAATATCTGCCTGCGTATCTGGAGAAAGGCTCAACATAAAGTCTCTTTCATAACAATATAAAAACAAATCTGCGACAAGGGGTGCACAATTTGTTCACATGGGAATACCAACAACTTGTCTAAAAACTGCATTCCCAAACCTGATGTAAATGTTGTTCAATAAAAAGGAAAAGGCTTTACAAACTTCCACATTGTATAATGTTTAATAATATGCTAGTAAAAAAATCTTTATCAAAATTGCAAGCGAGAAATGTAGCATTCTCTCTGGCAAAAAACTTTTAAATTATGGCAGTTAGTTTGTCATTTATTAAGTTATGTGGTAAAGTGGTATACAAAGTAGAAAAATCGTATGTACTGACTGTAGATACCTTGTAATTATTAATTTTAAACTTATCCAGGATTTCGCCAGAATTTTTAATCGACCAAAATAAGTGTTTACCAGAGTTTTCGTATACTTTATCGCAGTATCTTTCCACGTGGGCTTTCACAGCAGTTAGACATGATGCTAATAGTTTTGAAATATGTGTAGTTGTACAAGAGCTTGAATTAGCGATGAAGCGAGCTTTATATGGTTGTTTATGCAATTTAGGAATCCAGTACATGGTTGGTAGTTTACTTTGTTGATCGTCTATACGAACTTTTAAATTAGAAACTTCAGTGATGTTATCAGTGACCAACTTATTTTCAACAGAAGGACTCATTGTATAAGTTTTAGTGCTATTTAGTTCGTTTTGTAAAACATTAATATAATGTAGGCGTCAAATGATGATAATATTGTTGGCCGCCTTGTCTGCTGGAACTAAGACATACTTAGAATGAAATTCTTGG